>NW_010297376.1:0-18218 GCF_000700745.2 Antrostomus carolinensis | reverse complement strand
CAGGAAACTGGAGAAGTAGGGCAAGATTTTTGCCAGGAGCAACTAGAGAAGTAGATCAAAGTCTCTGCTTCAACTGATAAGAAAGTTTCAGAAGCAGACAACAGAAGCCTGTCAGCTCGTGTACAGCAGCTAGCTGCCTGGGATTTAATACATGAAGACTATCATTGTGGAAAGCTACAGACTGATTCTACAGCCAAACTCCTGAGCTGATTCATATTCACCAATTTCCAGCTGTCCCGCTACGAACTGGCATATGTCTTCACTTCTCTACAATTCATCTTCTCTTCAAGAGTCAGAAGTACTACATGTAACACTACCAGATAAGCTCATGCATCTCCAAGACACACTTTGTGTCATTTTGTAAGCACAATGGATGAAAATATGAGTCCTCATTACACGTTCGGAAAAATTTTGAAAAAAAACTGCAAGGGAAGGAGTCTGGCTGAAGAGATAACAGAACTTCACATGCATTCGAAGACACTTCAGGAGACATCCAGGAAGGCAAGTAGACAGCCCTACAGAGAAGCCCTGCTACTTCACTAGGGTGGCATGTCTATCCTTCAACACATTCAAACAGATCACCTTGGAGTTTTAAAGGACAAAAGTAAAACCTGCTTCTGCATCTGAAATCAAGCACGTACATTTAGCCTTTTTTAATATCAAGTTTAGAAATAATTCCACAATTTAAACAAGCGCCACAGGGAAACATCTTAGTAATGTTACATGTTTGCCAAGTATGTCTGAATAATGCCAACATAAGAGGTGCTTTTGCAAGGTCTACATTCTCCAGAAAAAAAAACCAAAAACAAAATCAAAACAAAAATAAAGCACATGAATTTGGGGTTGAGGTTGGAATAGGAGACAGTTCAGACCTGGTTTAATCCTGAGAAAGATGGGTCCTGAGAAGTACTAACAGTCATGCTTCTTTTCCTCTTCCCCACTGGAGATTCTAAACACTGAACAAACAATAGAGGGTGGCAGTGCATCAAACAGTATTGCTTACATTGCAACAACGGCCGGCGCAGACAGGCAACACCGAGGCGTTCGAGAAAGAACAGGGTAGCCAAATGCCATCCTTCTTCCACCAAGCACTGTAGTTTTCAAAAAAACTATATATGTTCGGTTTTGGTTTTTTGTTCTGTTTTGTTTGATTGATTTTTTTTTTTTTTCCCAAGGAGAAAATTTGAAAGATGTGACAAGGTAAATTTCAACTGTGAGCCGCTCCAAAATGGCACTGCCTTGACCAGGGATAGCAATGGTGACATTTGGCTCTATTAAAAAAGGAAATTCAAGTTTTGCTTACAAAATCATCCTTTGGTTCCACAAACTGCCCTTCCCCCAAAAGACATTTAGAAAAAGTAAATCTTCAGTAAGGAAGAGGTAGAAGGCATTTAGTCACCTTAAAGTTTACTTTCATAAGCATGCAGGGCTTATTTCTAGTAGAGCTGAAAATTTGTCTTTTAAGGTGGGAGTAAAATTTCTCCCAATGACCAAATTAAAATTTGAAAAAAAATTTATTACTTTTTAATATAACTGTCAGGAAGCTACTGGAACAAGATTACCATGCTATTCTAGTCTTTGTGGCTGACTTTCTTTTAACTGTGTATAGTCATCTCTAAAAAATCCCAAACTAGACTTAATTACAAAAAGAAACAGTAAATACTGTATGGTGTCAAGTGTTTCCTACATAAAGCACTTGGTTCCAAAGTGAAGCAACCCATTCCTCATTTTGCTCATTTGTACCTCCCTTAAGAACTACCTCCCTCATCTCTAAAACCCTGCAACGTAACGAGGCCCATGCCCACAGAGTGTTTACCACATCATTGCGTGGCTCCCTAACTAGTCTACTAATGGGGAAAAAATATAATGGTTTACAGGCAACTTTGTTTTTCACTTCAGCTGATGCAAATCTAATGTGTTCCTCCACTAAAATAAGCACAGCAGCATTTTCTAGGCCATTAATCCACATCAAGATGAAACAGAGTGCAGCAATGCCAACCTAGCATGACTGTGCAAAAGTACAGGAAAATGGCCCCAAAAGAACAATTGGAAATCAGAAACTAAAACTAGGAAAAAAAATAAATTAAAGTTTAAGTTATACTCTAAGTCATGCCAGAAAATTAAGGAGCCTAACTGCTTGACACAGCAGAGAAAAATAGAGCTCTACAAAGTGAAAGTATGAAACTTGGGAACAAAGTTTAACAGCGACAGGATTACATAAAGATTGCCTTTCAGCTGGACTCACAAGCTTTTCCAACAATGGTTGTATCTAAACATTCAGTGCACTGCACCTCTTCAGACAAGAGCTGTTATCTCATGTTAATCAAGCTTTCCCCTTCTAATGTTCATGGCCCTGAAGTTGGCATTCATACAGGCAAACAAAGGTAAACATTTTAAACACTAGTAGTGCCTAAACAGATGAGACATTCTCTGATGGCATATAGAGAAGATAAGTGGGAATCTTGCTTCCAATAAACAGCTTGATCACGTACATTGGTCCTGAAGTTAATTTCTATTAAGTAGCATGCTTAATGCATTGCCAATGCTGCCTGTCTGCCCGAGCTCGACATATAAATTGCAGGATTAAGCATATTTCACTCAAGAGAACTAAAAATAAAATAAAACCCAGTTTTCTTCTATATAAGGTTTTCAACAAGAAACATGCACTTCTGACTACATTTCACCCATCCAAACAAATGCAACAACCACAGCCCACCCCGCCGCCCTGCTTTTTTCTTTTACCAGAAAAAAATTGAGAGCAGTTTTTTGTTGTACAACATATGCGGGTACTCTACAACTTAACAGTTTTCCATCAACATATTTGTATAAATTCATTTATTTACAAAGACAACTGATCTACATGTTGGCTGTTAGTTGTATTCACAATCCTGATGGCCGAAGAGTTCTCTTTACCAGTCTGTCACTGCAAGATTTAATGCCCTGACAACTGGTAGGTCAGGAGTTCCCATGTTGGCATGAACTCTTTTCATCCCAGGAAGTCAGCCCCAAAGCCAAAGATAAGATTTGGCTTTTATCATTAAGGGAAAAAAAAAAATGCTATTACAACAGTCATTTTGATAATTAAACTCCATCAATGAGAAAAGCAGCTAAGTATTTTCTAGGGTTAGTTCATAATCTTGTTGCAAGCCTAGAAATCATCTCACAATCAAGTGCATCTCACAAGGTGGGTCAGAGACCCATATGTGTATGCCACTGCATTTAGAAGCAGACACCGAGAAAGCAAAGTTCTCACAATCAAAGAATCACAGTTTAGCATCCAAAACATCAGGTTTTGTGCAACTTTTTTTTTTTTAAAACTCATCGCTGCTTGAATCAAGTAACATAGCCATTCCCTTTAGATCTTTTAAACAAAGAACATTAAACTAACCTTATTACAGTGACGCCCAATACCCATTAGGAAGTTATCTGGTTTAATGTCTCTGTGTATAAAATTCTTTGTGTGCACATATTCAATTCTACTGATCATCTGTAAAAAAAAGCAACAAAACAGGTGAGATTTCAATGAGAGTAATACAATTCTCAAACTTCAATGAAAGCATGAATTTTTAGTGTTACCTTCCTCTGCAACTTAAGTTTATATATTTGATTAATAAAAACAAGTCTGTTTTTATGCTGTCCAAGTAAAGTTATCTTTCTTATATGTCAAAATTCCATAATCTTGGTCAGGAAATGGCAGATTAAATATCTGAAACTACTTCCCAGACATTCAAGTTCATGTTTTAACTACAGTATTCTATTAAAGAGTAATCTCTTTTTCTTACTTCAAAAGAGTTTTTTATACCTACCACAAGACAATTTTAAAGCTCATTCCCTCCCCCTGTCCCAGTCATTCATTCATCATCAAGCATGACAGGTAACAGTTTTCATGGAGCGAGTAACAACTTGATAGTGGCCCATACTGTCATATCTAGGCTACCATGATCCAGGAGTAACAGTGAAGGCGCAGAGAAACATCTGTGTTATCATATATGGTCATGCAATTTCCTATGCACGAGATCACAGCACATGCATTTACGTGGTTCAGCTTTCCAGCTACTAAAACACTCTTCACGCAGCCTTTAGCGAGTTGGATTGTTACAATATCATACCCTTGACAGCTGTTCTACTGGACTATGACCTAAAAACCAGTTCTGTGCACTGATATCACACTTCCCATCTATGTTTCCCAGATGACAACCAATTAGTGTTTATCATCCAAAGGAATACTGCACAAAACCCATACAGATTCCCTCGAGATGCTGTAACACTCAGACTCCAGCTAACTGAGCAGGCAAATGGCTCTCTGAAGCAAGCATACCACTCGCTTGAGGCAGCTGAGAATAGGGACAGCTGACCTACTCTCCATACAAATGCTGTGAGCTTCCTTGGACAAGAGCCTGGGATTCTACGAGCACCTGGCTAAGTGACAACTTGGTACTAACATAAATTACGTAATATCAGATGAAATTTAAACTACCATTGAAAATTCAACTCGATAAACCCTTACTGCCATTGTGCTGAAGACAGCACAATCAAGCTATTTATTAAATAGCAAGAAATAAATATGGGTGGCCATTTCAAATGCTGTACTCTCATGACCAAGCTGAAAAAATACCAATTGCTAGAAAAAGACTAACCAGATAGGTACTCCTGAAGCAACAGATCTCAGTTTTAAAGGCCTTGATTAAGTTTCAGGTATAGTGGCATCTCCATTAACAGCTTTAAGAACTGTCTTTAAGCACCACTACAACCAGAACTCTCCTTATTAGCTCATGGTCTGGTACCAGAAGTTACAGGGGGTTGTGAGTGCACAGTGGCATTCAGTAAGAACAGACCCATAGACTTGCATGTGGCCTACCTGTCACCATAGCTGGCCAAGACGTGACAGGTTTCCACTGAATCAGATCAGCCGTAACTGGAGATTGATTCAGATCTAACACCACCCCTATCACTGATATTGGGAGTTAGTCCACCCATATTAGTTTTGATATTTTATTAAGCCACCATTACATCGTTCCTACGCAGGCCAAGTGTTCACTTGGCTGTATACATTACTTATCACTTACACATTATTTAACCCACTAAGAGAACCACGTTGCACAAAATACTTCAGGGTTTTCAACAGTCCCACAGTAAGATTTGTACGTACCTGGTCTGCTAACATAAGTACTGTTTTCATCGTAAACCTGCGAGAACAGAAGTTGAATAGGTCTTCGAGGCTGGGACCAAGAAGATCCATAACTAGAACATTGTAGTCCTTTTCTTGACCATACCACCTGCAACAAAGAAAATTATTCAGCATTAGCAGGAATCCTAACACAGCCCAGGACACCATTAGCCCTCTTGGCTGCAAGGGCACATTACCAGCTAATGTTCACTCTAGAAATCTAATCAGAAACTAGGGCTAGTACCATCTTATTTTTCCTGGAAAAAAAGTCTGAGGGCAAAACAAAAGTTGGCAAGTGTGTGCACATACATTTGATTTTCCCTTAAGAGGAAACACTACACTTCAGCAGCAACTGAAATATAAAACACCAAAATCTAAATGCAAGCAAAGCAGAAGCCATTACATGTCAATATACTGAGGTATGAGTACAAAGTCTGAACTGAGACCCATCTGCAGGACACCTTACACACCTATCATTGTTTCCTGCACTATTTAACTTCATAGAAACATCTTAAATGCTTCAGGCTTTGTTTTCATGTATAAATTCTCTGCAACAGACTAAAGCAGCTCATGCACTTTACTCATATACTACCTCTTCATTTATTCATCCAGATTTAACAAATGGTAATCAAGTTCTACTGTCCTGTTACATACAAGATAAAAGCTCTTTACCAGTTTTCAACACCATAAAGGTTAAAACACTTAATTGTCATAAAAGCAAAAATACAGATGTAGTAATGTATCAGTTGCAGCCAAACAGACTGCAATATACACCCTTAAGTGTCTGATATATCAATTTGGGGCAAAAAATTAAATGTAACCAACACTGTGAAGACAAGCAGAAGGCTTCCCAAGCATATTTTTCCTTCCAATCCATGTCTAGCATTTCCATCACAGTACTGCTTTACATCATCTGCAACTGGGGAAGAGTAATTCACCACCTAAGCTGCCTAAGATCTGTAATCACACCCTCCACTTCTGCAAAGCTCAGCCGTGAATTTCCATACTTTAAATGGACACTGAAAGACAGAACCTGAATATTCTTCTCTACAGTCCTGCACATTCCAGATACCTACAGTTGAGTGAGGGGTATGTGTGAAAAACTGTTTATGAAGCTGTGCTGAGCACTAGTAAATCACTGTAAAGATTCAACACCTTATCGATGTGAAGGCTGCATTTTGCCTTTGCTAGGCACCTAGTCCTTGTGACAAGGACCTAGTACCAGCAGTGAATGGGTAAAGGCACTGACCAGCTCTCTCCTGAAGCAGTCCAACAGCAGTGGTGCAGACAAGCTACACCAAGAATATACCCCATAATAGAGCACGCAGATTTATTTATTATTTTTTTTAAAAAAGAAGATCAGCCCAAACACAGTAGTAGCTGGGGCTTAAAGACCTGTATAGACATTTTATTTCCACTTTAGGCAATGACTCCAGGACAGTAATACACAGTTGTCTGGAAAATAATTACCACTGATAAAGCTGACAAATCCCTTAGTACTCAAAGGATTCCAAGCTTAGCCATGGGAGTAAAGTAAAATGTTTACAAAACTGCAGAGAAAAGAGTCTATATTTGGATTTGTTTCAGGAACTACTGGCCTGTGCCTTCCCACTGTCAGCATTCTAGTAGAAACAATACACTTTTATCAAATTTATAACAATGCATTACAAATTTACAGATGGGTCCTGGATGATGCTCATTGTTTCACAGGTCACTCTAGGACCTTTTTTCATTCCCTACATCAACAGAGGATGCAGAAAATATGTATTTTGCAAGCAATCATTCAAACGACATGACAACAAAACAGTTTTCCACCAACATGTTATCATACCAATACTGTTAAGTAATACTTATCAGTTTTTGACTTCTAAAAATTCACTGAATGTGCTACAATGTTAAAAAAAACAAACAACAAAAAAACCCACCCAAACCTCCCTCCTAAAAAACCTTACAGGTGACTAAAGTGGGAAAGCATGCTGATGGTATTATTTGATAAAGTCTGTAACTTATGAAGTCGTTAATGTTCACGAGGCAACCTGATACCAAGCCATGAAACAAATGCACTTTGGAAAGACCTGCCTAGCCAGCCCATTTAAGGAGTGATCAGAAGCTAGTTCCAACTGCAAGAGTAACCAAGAAGAGTATTTTAAAAATGCAATGCAGACATAGAGAAAGAGTCAAAATGTGATGCTCTTGAGAAATGTTCTTAACCAACTACAAACCAGGTTCAGTTCAAGAATTATTGACTATGCCCGTTAAGTCTGCTTCTTGGTTCCTACCAAAGTCACCTATGCAAACAGCTGAGTAGTTTTCACAAGGCTCTATAAACAACTCCATAGGCCACAGGTGAAAAGTGAAACATTATGGTCACCTAGAGTAATGAAAACTGGAGCAAATGATCTGCCCAGTTATTCTGTCATATGAAATTTAGGTTTGTTGTGAAGAAGTCTAAAGAATATCAGCTCAATTGAAGCACTCTAAGTAGGAAATCAAGATCCAGATAAAACATGATTTTCTTCAAGAAATGGAAGTCCAGTTCAAATGCTGAGTGTAATTGTTCATTACAGTAATAGTTCAGTGCCCAAGAGGCTGCAGTGTAAGGGAAAAGGATCAAAGATCAGTCTTCAAATGAGCTAAGAAAATTTAGTTACAGCATTGCAGAAAAAGTGAAGCTGATGAAAAGGAAGCCTACCCTGGGAGCTACATTTTTAAAAGCATTTGGTTCCTCTATAGGGATCTCTCTGCTTAGTAAATGCAGTAATTCAGGTTGATTGCACAACCTCCATTTGGCCTACTTCTGCATATGCACAAGAAAATTTTAATCTCCTGACCATTTTGCACTGGTGAAAAGCAGAATCAGCTCTCCAAGACAAAGAAATAAGATAGGACCTCTTAACATCTCATTTTCATGTTTACCTGCCTACAATTCCTCACAGAAGACTGCCCATCTATTAATTTAACTACTGGCAACTGAAACTTCTGCTAGGGTAGTGGAGTAACTGGTGCTTTATTTACTTTGCTAACACTGCAAGTAAGTTTTCATTTCCTTTGGAACATTTCCAGGGAAAATGGGATTAAGAAGTAAGGCTACATCATGTCCATTCAAAGCCTAGTAGCTGCTACTACTGGCAGCTCTCAGTAAAAATGTTGAAGTCTTGGCTCTTCTCAGGAAACCTTGGATATTAGGATATGTAAGAGCTTGGCAAGTACTCCTCACTCCCATATTCAAATAATCAATGTAAGATGGCATATAAGCACACATTTTGGATGAGCACAAATTCCGAGCATTTTGGTATGCAAGTTTTAACAAAACGTAAAATAATATGGCAACAAACTGACCACAATTAAAAAAAACCTGGTGTCTCAACAAGAAACCTTCAGAAGTTCTAATACTGCATCACCAATGAAACTTTGAGTGAACTACTAATATGAAGGAACGATCCACACAAAGCCCTGGGCAACCATTAGATGACACTAACATCTCAGAACACAAGTGTCTTACACGTCTGTTAGAGCTCCATGGACTTTTTTTAAGCACACCTGGAAGTACTCTCTCACACTAAAGTTAAGGAAGCAACAGCAGCAAAACTTTTTAAGCAGGAGAGTTTTGAAGGGGAGTAGAAAGTGGGAGCAAGAGATTTAACTACTTGGCAGTTCACTTTGGGTGGGTAATGACTCTGCATATAGTTGCACACAATGTATTATTTCAAAAAGAAAAGCTGAATTACTAGACTAGTAAACTCATTATTTCTCTAATGCATTCCCACAGTGCTCTATGTCTCATCACGACATATTTCCTAAATAGAGAATTTTGATTCTGTAGCATAGGTCCATTTATATATACTTATGCCAAAAAACCACACAGAGTATGATTATCAGCCTTCCTGAAGAACACCAGCAGATGATCTGATACATTTCATAAAACATTAACAGGACATCATGAAGAGCTAAGAGTTATCCTTGAACCAGCAGTGTAACACACCAACATTTGATAGAGCAGTTAAGAACTCTAGTCCATATTTAAGCTGTAAGGTGTGCCCAAGCTCACATATGCACAAAAATGCTTTGTCATTCTCCCTTGCCTCATCTGTTTAAAGCTACTGATCAGTTAGAATACAGTAAATATCCTTTCTGAAGCTTTCCATCAAAGCATGGTTAAAGATTGAACAGTGACCTTAATCTGACTTCAGCAACTTCTCTAATTTGAAAGACCAAGCTCACCACGTCAACAAGTTTCCAAATCATGTGGTTTAGCAGCCTGATATATTGCCCCAGTACACCCACAGCTGAAACTCTTAACATCTTAAATGTCAATATTTCTAGCTCTTTGCTGAACAACCAAGCCACATGACACAGGGGTTTAAGTATTTGGTTTCCAAGTCTCATACAGTAAAGTGGGTATGCCACCAGAGCACACAAGTGAATGTTTACTTGAACTCATGTGTTTGGTTTATTTTTTTTTTAAGTTCTGCTCACTAATCTTAGACAAGCAGATGAAGTACTGATGCACAACTAGCACTTAGTAGCAAATACTGTAGTCAAGTCTACCCAAACTTAAATTCCTTTTCCATTTTCAGAGCTGCATCTTTCAAAAATGGTATAATGTCTATTTCAGCAGCTCCGTATTTCATAAATAATGTCAATAGGTGTTTGAGAAAATGTCTGTTAATAGCTTGGGATTTTTTTGTTTTGTGTGGGGTTTTTTTTGTCTTGTACTCAGAAAATATTTCATTTGTTTATTAGAATATTCCATTCACATCTAGTGTTATCTTCCTTTGAAAGGGTCAAATTGAGGTAGAACAGTTAGCAGAGAGGTGAGCGAAGGGATAACAGAATTAATGAAATTACAGTTTCAGACTACTGTACCCGTTACACAATTTCAGTAGATAACCAGTAGTTTCATCCATTACAGTGGCACTTGAAATTACAATAAGGTAACAAACCAGCACAGTTAAAGCTACGTGAGCTGGTCACGTGCTAAATAAAAGGATTCAGAAAATTCACATTAAAAAAAAAATCTCAAATTCAGATCAAGGCTAACAAAACTACTGAATAACTGTACAGCTGTTAATCACTGGTAAAGAAACCCTAAATCCCATGCATTTTGAAACGATGAAGGCAGCAAAGGTATTGCCACCATTAGCATAACGGCACATCACTTTCTCTGCAGTTTATTACACACAAAACCAGAACATCAGCTCAGTGTCACCAGACAATGTTCCTACGAACAGAGCAACTGTAACAAGAATATTTTGTTCCAGCTTACTAAAAGCTCTCCTCAATCAACACCTGCTTTGCCAGGTAACCTATCCTCCACTAAGGGCTTCTGTCAATTTGATCACTGACTATTCCAATGAAAGTGGTGGCAATCTGGAATTACAAACAACTGCAGAAGGTCATGCTTTTGTGAGACAAAAAAATACCTCCTGACGCCTCACTGTAAGGAAGTATGATACCTCTGTGAGAAGACTCGAATACTTAAACTCAAACCTTTACATTTCCAGAAACCTTCAGTCACATTAAAAAAAAAAAAAAAAAAAAATCAATTTGGACTTCTTTGATGTTACATAAACTTTTTCAACTTTAGTAGTTCATAGTATTTGACCCTATGATTACTCTATCGAGTCCTATGCAATTAGTTTCCCAGCATCTGGGCTTTCAAACACCAAGTGGAAGAGTTCACATGATGAAAATAGATATTGTCAGAAGAACTAAGGTGGATAAAAAAAGCTATTAAACAAAAAGTGTACAGTGAACAAGCAAGCTGGAAGGAACTTACTACTGGAACTACCTGAGATCACCTTATTAGCAAGTTTGACAAGTCAGCAGGCACATGAAGGTGAACATGCAAGTCTGGAAGGCCTCATGAACACAAAGGATTCAGACATCCTTCAGAAAACCAAATGACATTGAGCTGACGAACACTCTAGAAGTGCATGCCATTTCTGCAAGCATTAAGTCATTTATACAAAAGTCTCCATACCAGGCATTAGTCAGATGATGTGACTAAAGAGAAAACACAGACCTCCCTATAATCATATAGCTCTAACATCAGGGATCACTGAAACATAGTAAGTAATCCTAACCAGTAAAAGCACAGGTGATCTACAACAGACTGTGAAGCCACCTGTACCAATGCTTATGGCAGGGACGTGCAAGCCTTGTCACCAATGCTCCGGAAAGGAAACCCGAATCAGAACAGGGAAAGAAAACAGACTGCAAGAAAGATGGGAAGGTTACATTACAGGTCACCTCTGCGATCATGTATTCAAACAGCTCAGCCAGGCAGCTACGGAGTTACACAGCTATTCTTTATTGATATATAGAGATACAGGAGGACTGTCAGAGGCAGAAGGTTATTAAGAACACAAGGAAGAAATAAATGGGAGCTGACTGCCTATGGGTACAAGCATTTATCTTTAATATTTAGGCACAGAAGTAATCACTCGCTTTCCCTCCAACAACAGAATCATGAGCACTGCCATGCTAGCCTAGAAAGTTTTAACATTGCACCTGACTGATTCACAGAACTAGTAGTACGTTGTCCAAAACAGATGCTGGATTTGGACCAAAGGGGTCCCTTCTGATCCCATGTTCTAGACTTCTCAGGACAAACATCTCCTGACAAATAACACTTCAGACAATTTGGGAAGCATATTCTGCCCGTAAAAATATACTAATTTGGGTCTTCAGATATACCAGAGCAATACACATAAGAAAGGTATTCTATCCTCATAGGATTCATGTCTAAATTGCCACATATTTTATATTTCTCCCCTGAAGGTGAAAAAGCACTTCTTAACTGTTAGTCAGCTAGAAGTAATATAAATGAACTTAACATGGCATGACTGAAATGGAATATTTAGCAGATGTCATCTCACGTTAGTTGCCATGGTAAGTATGAATTAGGCCACCCAAGTACTAAATAAAGAAACAGCAACGAACACGCTACACTATGAAGTTAGATAGATTCTATAAATAAAATTCTGTATAATTTTTTGTACAGTTATGAGAGAAATATGAATACGTGAAGTATGGCAGTGCAACTCATCTCCTAAGCAACCAATAGGGTCATTTCATCTGCCTGGTGTTATGTTGCATTCATACTTCCGTGTAGCTGACTTGCTGTTTTGCCAGCCGTTTAGTGAGGTACCTTAACACCTGGTAGGAAGTGAGTAGGACATAAGTCACGTTTCTTCCATAAAAGTCAGCAGGTTCAGTTCAGTTGAGGGGGTAAGCCATTAATCTGCAGGAAACACTGCTGAGGAAAAGAGTGTTTCAGCAGTATCTCTGTCAATCACCTGTTCCCAACAAGAGTAGCACTGAACTGACATGGCACACGTCAGCTGCCTCTGCAAGGGCTGAGCTAAGGCAAGGAGAGAAAGGAAAAAACCCACAACAAAAAGGGACAGCTTCCTTTGTTTGCAAACTGTGGTCTCCCTTGGATGCTTCTAAAGAGTCCACAAAGACCAATTAAGACAAAAGTTTAGATTGTTATAAAACATGAAATAGATTTTGTTTAAGATGTTAATTCTCTCAGTAGAAAAAATTTAGGTATTAAAAGACTAGCTTTCAATTTTTACTTTGAGCTACCGAAACAAGAGGCTTCCTCTTACCTACTAGAGTGGTTCTACCCTTCAGCATGAAGCCTTAATAATAATAAAATATTAATCAATAGGAGGCTCTGTTACTAGAACCTTCCTCCTCATTACTCACAGACCTAAATGAAAGTATCAGTTTTACCAAAGAAGATAGAAAACTTTTCAGACTTAAATCTGACTGCCAGTTTTGGGCGTTTTTGTTGTTGCTGGAGGGAAGCACTGGGGGAGTTGTTTTTTGTTTGTGAGTTTGGTGGGTATTTTTCAGGTGATTTTTTTTTTTTAAGGCTGCAGGAATTTATTGGGAAAACAGTTCAGAATGAAGGTGTTTAAGAGGTGTATTTACAGACTTTTAAGCACTGCTTAATGAGATCAAAATTTGAAGTGCTCAAGGAAAAAGCTGTTGTGAGAACAATCCTAAAATTACCAAACTTGGTCACATCTTTCCATTACAGGTATTACTTAATGCATACAGGCAGAGTAACTTACTAATAGATTAACCACCAACATGACAGTAAGCAACAGAAACTGTAGATGCTTTTATAGATACTTTTTTTTCCCCTCAGAGCCTTTAAAATATGCTTCACTATTTATTAGACTGCGTAGTGATACATGGGTGGCAACACTGAATTTCTCAACATCAAAATATTTTGCAAGAACTTACTGCATTGAAAAGTTCAGAAATGTAAGGATGGACTTGCTCAGTTTGCAAGAGAATGTCACAAAAAGTGCTAACTCAGTAGCTTTTGGTTTTTACACTTACCATTGACTGAATTTAAATATCACCTTGATTAGCCTCACATGCTGTGCAGTATCTCTTTGGCCTTGTCCACAGAAGAATACACACAGTATCTGTTTCACATTCAGTAGGCTCCCTTCCTGCTCTTAAGTGCAAGGCTACTAATACACCACCGAAAGCCACAGCTGTTCCAGCATAGCTGTTCCCCATTCCAAACCCATGATAACAAAAACAAGTTATCCCACAATATTGTCAGGAGAAAAATCTGAAGCGTGCTTTTCTTTCAAAAATACATCTGAAAGTACCTAAAGGTAATCTTCATCAAGTATACAAACAATAGTTGATAAACACCATAAATAGCAAAAATAAAGAGTGGCTGTCACAGATAATTTGAACAACTGTTTTTGTCAAGACTGCTTTAAGAGACTTACACTATGAACAAAACAGCACACAAAAATAATCAAACACACTCTGCTGCATTCCTCCAAGCCAGAACCAAGAATTTGGGAATAAATACAAAGGTAGATAGCCCAAACTAATAGGATCAGTGCCCAGTTAACAAGATTACAGCTAAAAATGCTTCGCCACTGAAAAAGAGAAGAAAAAAGAAAAAGACAGCTGATGGCTGAGAACAATGAGAATAAGCCCAGCAGAATACTGTGGACTTTGCATTGTGTCCTAAAGGCAGATCAGATTGTTAGAATGTTAAGCTTGGTTCAAGAGCCTTTTGTGAAAAATGAAGGTAATAATTAACCAAAATTTGTGTATCAAGAACATACCACAGCTTAAAAATCCACAGAGCTTTTATATAAGGTTTTGTGAAACTTCAGACACAAGTTCAGAAACTTTTCTACTCTTCCAGGAAACAACAATAAGCACTGAAATCAAAGATTTGCAAGTCCAAAAGGGTTTAGAACATTTAGAGAATAAAGACATTCCAATCTCAATTTTTGCTACTTTATGTGCAAACACATTCTGCCACAGTGGGAGTACCGAGGCTTGCTGTTTACCCTCCACAACAAGTAAAGGCTCACAGCTGATCCCACAGAAGCAATATTAGAAAACTTTTAACTCCAAAACTGAGATTTTGCTCATTAGCTTTCTTGCCGTCAGCCAGAAAGGCCATTAAATCAACCTTATAGGCTACAAAAAAAAATTGCTTGGTTCTAAATAATTAAAGTGACACTCCAGATATGCTATCTTATCATTACTAAGTTTGTAATCACATCTAAAGGGCAGAATTCAGTTTTAAGAACAGGTGCCCAAAATGAATGAGCAATCCATTCCTCACCAATTATTTCAGCTTTGTGAGTCAAAGAAGACCACTCAGCAAGGCAAAGCCACATAACGCAACTTCTAGTAAGTTCATCTTGGCCACTGCATTACTCGAGTAGATGAAAAGTAGAGAACAAGTCCCTCACTCTTAAATGAGGAATGCAAGATCACATGTGTCTGTTTCCCAAATGTGCAGCACTGAGAAAAATGCTGCTGAGCCCAGCTTACACAGCACAGCAATAGAAAAAGCTTACGGTGATTCCTTAGCTTTCTATCAAATGCTCTGTTGATGCTGTTGTTGTTTAAAGGTGTCACATCACAGAAATTGTAACAAATGTATTGAAAGGTTTTCCTTCCACTTGATTCACCCTCCTAAATATACTGAGCCAAGAACAGCTTATTCCGACTTGACAGCATACCATTATAAAACAATGGCGCAACGTGTATTATCAATTACACATGCAAAGTGACCTAAGTACAAAGTCAGACGTTCTCCCAGCTTAGCTGCTGCCAAAAACACATGTCAGAAAAGCTTGAATTGTCTGAAACAAGACTCTCAGTAATTTCACTTTGGTCCTAGTTTTCGTAATCACCTATTCAAAGGCAGATCCTCGTTAAGCACCTCTGAGATCTCATCTGGTAGGTCAAGTCTTCCTCCTAAGATTCAGAGGACCATGGATTCTATTTCTACTAAACACACCACGTTTTAATGTTTGTCACGCTTGTGTCATCTTGTCTTATTTTGGGGGGGAGGGAAGAGGAAGCGTGTGTTAAAGAAAGGTCGTAGTTACTCCGTGGTGATGAGACTTCTAACCAGTCACTGGTTATACCAAAAACAAAGCCAGATACAAGAACATCAAATACAGCGGAAAGAAAACTTGAAGATGACTGCTGTAACTGAAGCTAGAAGCAAATTTCTCAACATGCAAGACTACTTCCAGTATTCCAGCTTTAAATAAAATGCTCTCACAGGGCATTTTAACCCAACCCAAGAACTTAAACAGTCATTCACTTCTGTTAGATGGAAAAGTTGAAAAATTTGCAACTTAGGCCTCGTTATAGCACCAAACCTTCATTTACTTAAAAAAAAGAAGTTTAAGAATGCCTGTTCTTCCAGTTTTGTGATGAAGCACCTGATATCCACTTGCTTTGGCTGTTTTCCCAGTTATCCTTGTTTTAGCATGTAACTATTCTGTGACAGCTTTCCAAAATGCAATTTCTGTTCTTTCAGTTGTGAAATAAAGGCACCCATTTGAAGAAAAGAAAGAAACTGTAGTCTAAAATAAAGATGAAATCTGTTTTCACATAAGCAATTCTGTGAATTGCAGCTGCAAGCATTCTGCTTAATTCAGGTATGTTTATTCTATTCCTGCAAAAGGCCTTAGTGAATGAGGACAGATGGCCAAGACAACACTGTCTCCTCCACTATACAGCTCCAGCTTACATTCAGAACAACAGCCAGTTGGAGGCAGAGGGTAGCTATTAACCTCAGAAATGCAGACTGGTTTAGTTTTTGTTAAAATTAATACATGACTAGAATATGCCATCATCATGACCTTACAACAGACCCTACAGGCCACTATTGAGATAAGAGCACATACAACAAAGTCAGGGAGGGGTTAACAGATTAAATGGAATCCACAGTGTGACCCAACATCTAAATTGAAATCGCTTCTGCCACTCAAGGAACAAAATTCTTTTATGCCATGGTGCAAACTTAAGAAATACTAAATTTAAAAAACAACTACTTACAAAGTCTAAAAAAATCACAACCTCTTGTACACAGTCTTTCTGGTGAAAACTGAAGTTTCATTTAATCCATTCTGATGCACAGATTCAGTAGCTGGGAACTAACCCAGTGTAACACCTCAATAATCTCAAGAGAAAACTCCTCCTAGAGTTTGCTACATCACTGATTTTCTTCCAGATCAGGAAATTATTAAATACTATTGAAAGTTTCAAACAGAATATGTAATAAGGAAGTCACATAATGAGCAACTGGCACTTTAACTGCACGGAAATCCTAGTGACGCATCTGTTGTGGGTAACAGAAAGGGGCTGCCATTTCGTTCCTGGTGGAGGTTCTCTGCAGTCTCAAGCCTTGCAGCACATAACTATGAAAGGAAAAGATACATGCCTGAGCACGTCCCTTGTCCCAACACGAGAAGGGGGAGGGTTAATCACGTCCAGCCGCCATTTTCTGAGCGGAGGAGGAAGACATGTTGGAAAATTTAAAAAGGAAAAAAAAAAGAAAAAAAAAAAAAAAAAAAAAAAAAAAGAAAAGGCAACAAAAGAAAGCAGCCATTTCCAGTACCGGCTCCAAACTCCCAGCCTCATCGAGAACATCTGCTCTCACCGAAACTGTTCCACACTGTGTCCTGATCACAAGAATTTCTCACAGCTCAGGAACTGCTGAAGATCTCACTTTCAAAGCACAGTATGGTTGGATAAGAGACAGTGAGCCGGTGGGGAGAACACTCAACTCATTGTAGAGCTTAGAACGGAGCATTTTTCCCCCCAACAGCCCAATTCCTTCCAGATAAATCTCTTTTTACTGGTGGTGTCGTGCCTCACACTAATATTAAAGAAAAGTCACTGTACTAGCATACATGAATGATTCCTACCGTATATGTGGGATGCCAACTCCTCCCTGCAGAATCTTGTATAGTTTGCTTTCATACAGCAGCTGGGGATGTCTAGCCTTCTGAGACTCCAACTTTACAGCAACTTCCTACAGTGAGAGGGAACAAGGAGTCAGAGCAGAGCGTCCACCAAGCACAGGCTTGCCACTGAGGTTTAAGGGGCACAGCACTTCAACATCTCCCACACACACCCCTGCTTCAAATGCTTTGAGGTATAATTTTTTTTTTTAAGCTCTCGGTGCCCAACATCCTGTGTTTTGTTGTGTCTTCAAATAAAATCCGTATCATGATGACTTGTACATAAATATCCATCCCAGGTCATGAAATAGAGCTGGAGATGTAAAGTCTTCAGATTCATGAAAGTGAGGAAGAACATACGTGGGTGTTTCTTCTTTACAGCTCAAAGCCGTGAGGGGGAGGAAGGGAAAAAAAAAACCCCACCAAGAAAAAAAAAGAGCTGAAGAAACAGGGGATCTTCTTTGTTTCTGTTACTGTTGACAAAAATGACAGTGTTCCCCAGCTGAGAGAGAGGGGGACAGATGACTGGTGGGAGAGGGACGACTCTGGCCGCTCATAAAAGACAAAGTATGCTTTCCCACAATGGTGGTCCCCTCTCCCTACCAGCTGCAAGCGAACTACCCAACTGCCGGGGAGGGGAGACCACCACCGCACGGCTCTGCCGTGTGAAGGGGCACTGCCACCCCCCCGGCGATGAAGGCCCTCGGGCTCGGGAAGCCCCTCAACCCCGGGGGCTTGAAGGAAGCACCTTCACCCCCACTACCCCGCGGAGGGCTGCT
>NW_010297375.1:0-18789 GCF_000700745.2 Antrostomus carolinensis | reverse complement strand
AAAAAAAAAATATATATATCTAAAAATAGAAGCAAGGTGAAGCTTGAAATAGAGAAGTTCACAAATACTGACAAAAATTATGGCTAAGGTGGAACTTCCACTTTTAGGCTTTAAACAAAATGCCTTTTTTTCATCAATTATCGAGAAGTTTTTCCATCCTGCCAGGGGTCTAGCGTGACCGAGGGTAAATGGAAAAGACATGCCATGATCTTTCAAGTACTTCTTCATGAAAACCATGTGTGTTAAAGGTAATACCTTCTCACAGTGTTTCAATGACAGTAAAATATATTTTCTGTACCTAAGTTTGAAGAACAATTGAATCAAAATTAGTTTTTTGTATCTTTGTTCTTTTATATCATCCATATCAGGTTTTAGGTGGCATAAAGCATTGAGTAAACAGCAAACTAACACTCTCTGACTACAGAAGCATGTGTTTTCCCTCCTGAAAGATAACAATAATTGTCCCTTGGAGATGGTTCTGCTGTACAAGCAGCGGAAAAGACCTCAGCTCTTATGGTAGCATCTAGAATCTAAATGGGCTTTTTGGGCTACTTCAGGAAGAAGGAATACCAAGTCCTCCACAGAACTTCTAAGCTCAGATTCATTTACCAAACCTCAACCATTTAACTGAGGCTGCACTCATACCAGGACGCTGCTTAACTAATTTTTGAAGACACATCTCTTCAGAGCATGCTGCAGGATTTACATGTATTGAGTCACTTTCTGAAGGTGCCAGTCTCTTTTCAGTGACTAAAAGAGGCTTTGATTGCCTCGCTGAAGTTCCATGAATCTGTGGCTTGAACTTTTAAAATAATTTAGTACTTTGCACAGCAGATTGCTGTCAGAAAATTTAGACAAATCAAAATTAAAGCTGAATTGTCCTCTAGTTCTGCTTCAATTTTATTACACAGATTAGTCTTGAACTTCCCTTTGATCCCACAAAATTATGTAACTGCAGGTTTCCCCAGGTGTTGACTTCTTTCTTGATAGACTGTTCACAGTTAGAGAGTACTCAGGCTGACAATGACTTTAAGATTTTTTTAAAATAATTTCCACCAAACCTAAAGTTTATTTTTTCATAGAAATGTTGGAAAGAAGATTTAGACACTTTGCTTCAACTCTTATATCAACCAGAATATACAGGATTCTATTGATTACATCACATTTTACACAAGGAAAACATCCAAGTAACATCACTCTACAGGCAACGTTAAAAGTTCAGTCCAGGCAACTTGTACTGGACTGTTAACTTGTGTTAATCCTATTGTGGATTACTGCTAGTTTGCCATTAAGAGGTCCCATTCATGTTGCTTGCTCTTGAAATTAGTAGAAGTTTTATGTGAACAAATGGAACAATATGTACTTTTCTCATTTCTTAAATGTTTACAGAAAAAAAACAAACAACATTGTTCTAGATATCAGCAACTAAATTAAAAATTAATTATGTAAGTGAAGTGTTTTTTAATCCATGCTAAACATAGTAGTACCTAGAAAGTTTAATGAAAATAAGAGTTTCTGTTCTCTCTCTAGAGTTGGTTAAATTTATTTTGATTGCCTTATGGCACAATTCCAAATCTGACATTGAGTCCTCAATAACAGGGTGCCAAGCATGAAAAGGCCTGTTCTTCAGGGGTTGACTTTTTAATGCTTTTGGAAAATCAAGACTTTCTCCTTTTAAGACATCTGAAATGATATGTTTGACTTGCTAAATCACTAGCTACTACTGAAAAAACCTTGCAAGGGTATGATACTAAGTTTGAACACATTTGTTCTTTTTCTAACGGGATTAAAAAAAAAATATTTCTTCTACCTTTTCTCTATTAATAAACTGTATATGAGACATTCTTATTATCAGAGGTAGGCAGATTAAAGTTTCTAAAAACCACTGAAAACTTCTGATGGGATTTTCTAAATATTTTTAAATACACAAGTAAATACATTGATTGAAAGGCAATGGAACTTTTTGCCCTAAATAATTTTGGGATAAATTCAAAGAGCAATTTAGGCATCTAGCAGTCAGCAGAAATTATTTAGCCTATTATTTAGGCACAGTGAGTCTAATCTCTGTGGCATATTTGTTTCTCTCTCTTTCTCAAGCACATGCATACACATAGAGATGTTACTTAATCCTGTAGATATCTAAGGTACGAAAAGCTACATTCACAGAAGCTTTTAGGCACTGCACTACTTCTTTAGTCAATTAACATCTTTAATCTGAATACCCAGGCTCCCTATACAACAAGTAACGGATGAAAAATTGACTATGGAAGAATGAGATTTCCGAAGTGCATTGAACAAAGAAATGTCCAAATTATCCAAGGGCAGGAAAGTTAGTCTCTAAGACTGCATCAATCCTAGTAAATTAAAAGTGCCTAGGAAGAGTCTCAGGCAGAGTTTTTTCACAGGAAAATTAGTACTTATTCAAGCAATACTCAGAGTTCAGAAATTTATAGAGGCCTTTGACCATTCTTATAGCCGGTTTGAATGCAGTGACCCCACTTTGGAGAATAATAGCTTATTTAATAGTGTGAATATAGGCCATTGGTATCAACACCAGAGAATGAATGGTCCTAGATACATTTCATTTACCTATATGGATATAACATGAAGCAGTTGGTAGCCATTGCTCTTCAGGGATATAGGCACCTCTCTGTTCTTTGCACCATCTGCTGGAATTAGTTGCTAAACACAGCTATTTTCCATGCTTCCTGCTCATACTCCAGTTTTCCTTTGTTAGACTATTTGTTTAATTTGCAGAAAAGCTGGTATCTGCTCTACAGGAAGGATGTGGATCTGTATCACCCAAAAAAAACAATGTCATCTTTTTGCATTTTAGCAGAAACTCTGTTAGTGGCTTTCACAGGACTCTTGGATCTTAGTCTAGATAACCTGTGTATTAGATCCTGTCTTCATACTACCTTTTTTTGTCCTTGCAATGTCTTGCCACTCTGTGATGTAATTTAGTAAAAGTGTATCTTTATTTTTTTTTCTGAGAATTTTCTTAATCACTGCACTTTTAAAAATCAATATGGAATATTTTCCCATGAGTGTTTCCTCAGACATTCAATGACATTGTCCTTACTTTTCCTTCATAACTTCGTTTTAAAAAGTCCTTCCTCAGGTTTACAAAGTCAAAGCCATCTCTACTCTGATTCATGCATTTGCATGTTTTGCTAAGCTGCTCCAAAAGTCTTACCCTCCCTCCTTTGGGGTTATTTTTCTCTTTTCTCTTCCTTAGGAAAAACAAAACAAAACAAACCAGACCAAATCAAACCAAAGTAACAAACTAAAAAATGAACCCCTCCCCCCAAAAAAACCCAAACCCTACAGTTCTAGCCTGGATGTATCTGCACAGAGGAGGAATGCAAGTGTTTTTAATAAAAGGCAACCTCTGCCCACTGCTGCTTCAGGTCCTCTGACCTCCATTGCTCATTTCCATGAACAGTGGCTTGGAAGCCTTTGCGACATTACTTTAAAAAATCAGTAAAGATATTGGAGAAATATACACTGTTTATAACATCATACTGTCATACAAGGTAAAGATGGAAGGGAGCCTTGGCCAATGGAGCAATTAGGCATTTTTCCAGTGGATGCTGGTGAAACACAATGCTTGTTTGTCCCATAGATTGATGAATTGCCTGTACCTGAGTAACAGATCAGGGTCCTTCTTTTTGCCTCAGAGCTACATGGTGGAGGGCTTGCTGTGGTTGTTGGGGGCACCTCCCTGAAGTAAATGCATTATGAAACATTCCAGTGTCTTGGAATTTTTAATTTTTAATAACATTTTTTAAAACTTACAGTGTGCTGTCTAGTTGATTTCTGAAACATAAACATATCCTTTCAGAATGGAAATATACAAATATGTAATTTATATCAGCATATGGATTAAAGCTCTTTAATTGTAGACTGCAAAATATAAAATCATAGATAATTAATTAAGAAAGCACATGTTCAGCACTGCTGCTGCTCCAGCTCTTTAAACATCAGCCAGTTAATGAATTTGCAAAAACTGAACTGATGAGCAGTGTTTATTTACAATAATCTGCCCTTAAGCCTGTGAATGGGTTAAAAAGCATGTTTTACTCATTTCTGTCTGCATGGATGAAAGGTATCTATATGAATAAAATTAATTAGTCACCAAGGGAAGATCCACGCTCTTACATTGCAATGAAAACTGATGGGCCTCATCGAAGGTTTAGCATATTACTAGAGCTGCCAATGCTTGAACGGGAATAGGGTAATTCCCTTAATTAATGCAGATAGTTTGTATTCTATTTGGAGAGAAAAAGCTACAATGATAGAAAAGAGAAGCTTTCTTTTCCTGAAGTAAGTAAAATATAAATATTTATGAAAAGTCACAGACTTGTCTTTTGACCTACTTTCAGTATTTAGTTTTAGAAGATTCTGGTGTTACAGAATTATTAGTAATTCTGTTATGCGTATTCAAAAAATCATTATTTCAAAGCCACAAAATATAAACCAGGTAAGAATTCATACTTTTTCTGAGTTTCATTTAGAATATCCTATGTCCCCCAGGGAGGTACACAATGTTTAATTATCAGAAGGTAGTGGTGCTATAAATGCAATAATATTTAAGTGAATAACCTAAATACTTGGTAGTTATTTACTGAACATGATGACTGCCTTGTCCTGTTATGTTGAAATGCTTCAAGGCATTGTAACTGCAGTATTGGAAGCATAGGGTGGCGAATCATAGAATCATTTAGACCTTTAGGATAATCAAGTCCAACTGTAAACCTAGCATTTCCAAATCCAGCACTAAACCATGTCTCTAAGCACCTCTTCTACCCTTCTTTTAAATTCCTTCAGGGATGGTGACTCAACCACTTCCATGGGCAGCCTGTTCCGATGCTTGATAACCCTTTCGATGAACAAATTTTACCTAATATCCAATCTAAACCTTCCCTGGCTCAACCTGAGGCCATTTCCTCTTGTCCTATCACTTGTTACTTGAGAGAAGAGACCGAGACCCACCTCACTACAACCTCCTTTCAGGTAGTTGTAGAGAGCAATAAGGTCTTGCCTCAGCCTCCTTTTCTCCAGACTAAGCAGCTCCAGTTCCCTCAGTTGCTCCACTTAAGATTTGTTGTGCAACACATGCAAGACCTGGCATTTAGCCTTGTTGAACTTCATACAATTGACCTCAGGCCATCAAGCCAACCTGTCCAGATCCCTCTGTAGAGCCTTCTTACCCTCTAGCGGATCAACACTCCTGCCCAACTTGGTGTCATCTGCAAAATTATTGAGGATGAGTTTTATCTGATGGAATAGTGTACCTTGTCTGATGGAAATATCTTGAAAATATAAAATCTTTTTAAACTTCCTGGAATCTCCAAGTAGAGCTTGCAGAAACCTAAAAATAAATATAAATCCTCACTACTTCTGCTTGAAGCCTGTTCATGGCTTGCAGGGAGTGAGTGACTGCTTGGCAGCCTGTGGCCCCAGAAGCCCTGTGTCCCTGGCCTCACCCAGCAGAAACCTCAGCATAGTAAGGGCAACATATGACACACTTGGAGCATTGGTATGCACAGAAAGATTATTCTACTTGCTCACTTGGCAAAAATAATAACACATCAGAAGCAGAATAGCTCACCTCCTGGAGTAGATGAAGGCCATATGTAGGAGGGGAGTTGTTTCACTGCCTCATCCCTTGCCTAGACTTACCATTATCTCTTCATTATCTGCATACAGCTTCTTATTTTGTTTTTTCTATTTACTATACTTCTTCTGTAATTTTACAAGCTTGTAACCTCTGGCAATAATTAGCTATATCTAGCATTTAAACTAGAGGCAAAACATTAAAAATGTATGCTTTTTGCATATGCTTCCTCCATCTATTCCTTTTTTGTATTTAACAGTGATTTTGGAAATTATGTGTTAGCTACTGTCTTCACTACCAAATCTATGCATTCACAGGGGTTCACTGGATACAGAAAGCCTAAAATCACTGCTAAATCTTGATTTAAACTTTGCCATGGCACTTTGTGAATGACAGGACAAATCACACAGTTATATTAATCCCACCTTGGTTGAATACACATGTACATTTGCAATAACAACCTAACAATCTGCATTAGGTATGATTTAAAATTTGAATATTGCAGTCTTAGTGGCAAGAGAGTCTCAATTTCAACACAATAGCAACTGAAAGAGTTGTGTGATTGGGTGGACAATAATATTTCGATTTCCCTGATCTCATCATTCCAACTGAAGAAACAACCAGGACAAACCAGTTAAACAAATAATGTTACCCCAGTCTGCTCACGTGAAATAACTCTGACAAGCAGTTTGAATTGCAATTTTGTGATTGTAACAAAATCTTTTAAAGTATATTTAGTAAAATACAAGCTGTTTTCCAAGCTAAAATGTGAACACTTTAACTCTATTGACATATTGTCATTTTTTCTATCAGTGAAATTAAAATTATATAGTACAATGTTAATGTAAGAAAAAATACTCTTCTATACACTCATCTCTAACTCAAAAAAATATTTATCCTGTTACTTCTCAAATATTTCACCCCAAAGCAACTGTGTGGTCTGCTGTCATTTTTAACTTTCTTCACATCACAGTGTTCAAGGAAAAGACATAGCAGACAGTCACTGGGAATCTAAGCACAGCTTGCATGATTAATTATGTAAACATGCTGATAGTCACATAGCTCAGAAGTCTAACTTAACAAGATTTATATATAAAAAGTTCCCTTACTCAGAATGGCATTGGGACATCACCTCACAAAGTGTATTTACATATTAATTTTCTGAAATGTATAGACACATATTTCTTATGAAAAGCTTGCCATGTCTTTAGTTTGTTCTAGTTTATTATGTCATTTGAAACAGATTTTCAAAGCCTTAATGACTTTTAGCAATTAAATTTTCACCAAGGGTTTGTGCTGGAATATGTAGAACTATGTATTTAGAGAGAGCTGTGAGAGTCTGAATATATGAAATGTTATGAAAACTCTAATCTGTTCTGCATTATTTATCTCAGAAAATGATGGAGATCGTTTAACAAATGGTGGCTTTTTTTTTACCTACTGAAACCTACACTACACTTTTAATCACATAATTAATACAGTAGATACACAATTCTAACAAATAAATGTAATCATATACAAATACTTGAAGTTTATTCTTCTGCAAAAGGTTGCAGTGGGTTTTTTCCAATTAAAATTTGGAGAGGAAAGATTTCAAATTAGAAATTAAGAGATTGTGTTTAATCAGATCTGCAGGGTGCCTAGTGGGTAAGAAAAACTCAGAAGCCTGTGAAACACTAATGTCTGAGTCTGTAACATTCAGTCAATATTTGATAGCTGTTGTTTCTGATTTTTCAAACAAAGTTTTTCAAATGAACTGTTTCCTGAATTTTTAGATTGGATATGTGCTGTCACTTTTCACCATTAGCAAGTGTCCTATTAAGTACCATTAAAACCAGCAGGTTTTCAAGTTCAGGCAAGTCCATTGTCTAACCAATGTATCTATGCACAAATTATTTTCTTCGGTTCTGTTCCACATATTACGTCTAATATAATCCCATTGAAATATATTTGAGAAATTGTATGTAAGTATTAGTTTTAATTACTTGTAAACCTCTCTTTTTGTAAGGTATGTTAATATTTCATTGGCCAGATCTCAACCCTTGCTGAAACATGTGGGAAAAAAAGATGTTAAAGATGCTTCACTCTGGAAGAATTAAAGCTCTCACAGAAAACTGCATTTAAAATTCATTTGATTAAAACCTTAGGAGAAAAGTTTGACTCAGACTAATGCTTTTGTTTGAGATACCAATACAAGATGCACATGGTAGCTCATTAATTTTCTACTATGCTGTCTATGTCTTCATTATGTACTAGACTGTGGTATATCAACATATCAAACTTGTTGTTTTGTATTAGGTTCCTTGCCTTTCACTTCATTTGTCATATTTTCATATTCCTACTGTGGCCATCACTCTTCAAGACAGTAGCATCTCATATAAAAGAAAAGTAATTTTAAATCCCACCACTGTGGAAAATAAATTTGTGAGAAATCAGCAGGGGAAAAAAAAAAAAAAGAGAGATCAATGAAGTGATATCCAGATTTCTTATCTCCTTTTCATTTGGGCATAATGTGCAAAAGTTCAGGAGTGACAATATCTCATGTTCCAATGGTTCTCAGAAAACTTTATAATCTTGACAAAGGTAAATGTCTTTACGGATTAACTAAAGTTAAGAGACAAAATATTCCATGTATATTGAAGCCTAGTTTTAGGAAATGAATGAGCCAGGAGAAAACTACTGAGGAATGTTAAAGAGGAAAATATATTTCACATAAAATTGTATCTTCATAACTCTGTTGCAATGGAAAAAAAAACAGTGCGTATAGTAACTCATGATACTAACAGAGAGACCTGTACAGCAGATAAAGGTACTGTAAATGTAAATGAAATATGAAGAGAAAGTGACATGAAGCATCTGGAACAAGAGATGGACTTTCTGGAATTTAGCCAAGTTAATTGCTTCCACAGAAAAAAAAAAAGGAAGAACAGAGAGTGGATTACATAAAGTTGAAGGATTGTATATCTGTAATAACAGGCACAGAATTACAGTATTGATCTTGACTAAGTGTGTTAGACAATGTTGCTGTTGTTTTTAAGATTATTTTCTTTATATCCAGTTTATCTTGCTTGAATTTAAACTGAGTTTTACACTATGATATGTGACATTTCAAGAGGATTGTCTTGGAGCAACAAATTCTCCATACTGAAATAGAATTTGGCAGAAGAGTACATAAATATTATAGAATTATAGAATCACAGAATTGTTTGGGTTGTAAGGGACCTTTAAAGATCATCTACTCTATACCTCCTGCAGTGACCAGGGACACCTTCAACTAGATCAGGTTGCTCAGAGCTCTGTGTAACCTTGAATGTTTCCAGGGGCTTCTACCACCTCTTTGGGAAACTTGTTGCAGTGTTTGATCACCCTCATTGTAGAAAATTTCTTCCTTATATCTAGCTTACAGGCTGTGCTAGAAATTTTATCCCCATCTTTCTTATAGGCCCCCTTTAAGTACTGAAAGGCTGCAATAAGGTCTCTCCAAAGCTTTCTCTTCTCCAGGTTAAACAACCACAAATCTCTCAGCCTTTCTTCATAGGAGAGCTGTTCCATTTTCATAAGCATTTTTGTGGTCCTCCTCTGGACCCACTCGAACAGATCACTGTCTTGTGTCGCAGGCCCCAGGGCGGGACACTTTACTCCAGGTGGGCTCTCACAACAGTGGAGTAGAGGGGCAGAATCACCTCCCTTGACCTGCTGGCCACACTTCTTTTGATGTAGCCCAGGATATGGTTGGCCTTTGGGACTGTGATCACACATTGCTGGCTCATGTCCAGCTTTTCATTTACCAGTAACTCCAAGTCCTCCAGTCTGCAGGGTTGCTCTCAAGGCCTTCATCCCCCAGCCTGTATTGATACAATTACCCCGACCCAGGTGCAGAACAAGTTTTATCACTAGCATGCATGATTGTAATGCTAAATGTAGGGTAACTCACAGTGCAGAACAGCTACCAAATTAATAAGTAAGATTTTTGCTTTTAGCCTTCAGTTCTGAGGTACCCTTTCTCACTAATGGAATCAATAAGAATAGGTTAATACCCAAGCTTAGAGAACAGCATGTAAGCCTTTCCTCTGCTCATGTCAAACAAACCCAGATACTAAAGCAGTTGATAGAAAACAGCATTCTGGTGTTATTTCTTCATTGAGGACTCCAGCCAAAAATATTTTTTAAGGGAAAACAGAGGTTTTAAAATTTTGAAATTTGGGTCATTCAAAAAGAATTGATTTTTTTTTTTTTTTTATATTCTCTGATTTTCCAAAGGTTATTATGTTGACTTTTAACAGGTAAACAGCTCTTGCTAAATTCTGGTAAAATTCTAGTTAACAATGATTAGAAGAGTTAAATCAATTATGACATGAGAAATTATATTTAACTGAGCACA
The DNA here is from genome assembly GCF_000700745.2 of Antrostomus carolinensis. Taxonomy (NCBI): domain Eukaryota; kingdom Metazoa; phylum Chordata; class Aves; order Caprimulgiformes; family Caprimulgidae; genus Antrostomus; species Antrostomus carolinensis. The sequence continues at coordinate 8,788 of NW_010297375.1, read as the reverse complement.
TGTCCAATCTGCATTTAACAAAACAAAAAAGAAGACTTAAAGATAGCCTGGATTTGAGAATGTAGACAAAGGATGTTTCAGTTATTGATATGAAGGCAGATTACAGTTATCTTGGAGGGAAAACAGCTAAAAATTTTATTTTAATTATGTTTAGACAGTTTCCCACAAAATAAAATGAGAGGAAAAAGACAGAAATTTAGTATGGACAGAACCAGACAAGTTTGAGCTACAGAGACAGGTCTGTGAATTGTCATTTTAGAGACTGTAGTGAATACTCATTTGTGTATGAGATTATCCAGGCGAAGGAAAAAAGCAATGCAATTCCCACATAAATGAGGAATGGGGAAATCTCTGAAGAACACAGTTGATGTATACTGATACAAGTAATAAGTGGTAGGACAAAGAAACCCCACCAAAGTGATGGAAGAAGAGTGAGAATAATTTATATTTTTCTGGATAGCCTAGTCTCACTTCTATTTTATCTATACTTTCTTTTTGCCTTTGGGCTCAGTCAGAAGCTAACTCTTCAGTCAAGCTGGACTGCAGCTACTCTTGCTCAGCTGGCTGTACATTTGACTGAAGACAGAACTTTGATTCCCTTCAGAATGGAAACCAAAAATGCAAATGAGCAAGGCTGACACTGTACAAAACAATTTTAAACTGGTAATATTACTTGGCACCTTCACTAAGCTTTGGGAACCAGAGCTGAGGCAGCAGTTAGCATTGAAAGTTCACAGTTCAGGTGGAAACATTTCATTTTGTTTCAGACTAAACAAGTTCATCTTGTGAAAATTGGTAAGGAAAGAGTTTGTGGAAGTGTGCCAAGAAGCATGAGAGTCCTGAGAGTGATTTTTTAATGACTGGTTTATCTATGATTACTTGGAATACATATTTAAAATCATTAAATCACTTATTCGGAAACAAAACAATATAGCAATTCAATTGACAAATGCTTTTCAAAAACTTAGAGCTTTTAAACTCCTTACACTCACATTTAGCTTCTACTTGTTCTATTTTAGTAATCTTTCTGCTAGTTTTAATTTGTCATAGTCCACAATTCTTATTTTCACCCTACTGATCAGTTTGATCATGATAAACTTTGCCCCTCACTGGCACTAGCGAAAAATATTCTCTCCCTTCCCTTAAATTTTATTCTCACTGTTCAAAGATATCCCTTTGTAGCTTAGCTACTCACCCAGATTATTTCCTTTTCCATATTTGTTTTCATAGCCTTGAAAACATTTTTTTTGAGTTTTCCAAGAATGTTATTATGCAATTTAACTTTTCGAAAGTATTATAAAACTTCCTTCACAAAGTAAAAATATAAACTTTTTCCTTTTATTAAATCTCACAATGTTAGTATCTTTGGATATTACTGCATTTTTAAATTTAATTTTTGTGTATCCATGTAAGAAAACATAATTATCTAGTTACTTGATGGACCTAACCTGACATCATTCACCTTAGTGATGAATTAGTGTATCATAAAGTCAAATGCTGTGAAGTTATGAGCCATGTGATACTTGCAGCAAAGCAAGCTGAGATTTAGAGCAGAGGCGGAACATAATGGGGTGGAAAAAAAAAAATCCATCGATGAATACTTTGCATAAACAAGGTAAACTGTGTCTTTAAGTGTATCTACTCTTTCTAATTAAGAATATTTGTTTTTTAAAAAAGTCATAATTTTCTTTCCTCCAACTTGTCAAAATGATTCAATAAAAGTGCAAAAAATGTAACAGGATTGGTGGGGGGTTTTTTTAAAGGTAAATTATCTTGTTTGACACATTTTGCCTTAATGGAATTAAACAGTGTCTAATTGGAATGTTATAAAGTGGTTTAAATCATGAACATAAAAGAATGGACTGGTCAGAAAAGCAGAGTTTGAATCACTGTCTAAGTCAGAACTGAAAGGTTATAGAATGTGGTTAAATAGGACATTGACCTGTAAGTCAGTCTATAAACACATTGTTAAAACATAAGGCATGTCAAAGATTTGAACTCTTAACACAAAGTTTAAATGAACTGAACAGTCAACTGGATAAATTGTTGGGAAAGGAATTAATTGGAAGTCAGAATGAGACTTTGGGGTTAAGAGAGGTCTTGTATGGATTGGTTTGATTTTTATCTAGATGAAAAAAAAATTAAGTTAAAGAAAATGATCTAAAGGATAAAGGGGTTAAGACTTAGTATATTACAAGGTTTCATGCCTTATGTATTCCTATGCTGTGGTACTAATCAATCTCAGTTTTACTGACAGAGCTATAAATGCTTCTAAAGCAAATCAGATACTGTAGGTAGAAGGGAAATTATTCAATCTTATCAAGTAGTTTATTTGAAAAATATGTATCTCTGGGCTACAAGTACTAAAAATCAATGCTCGGTGTTCTATTATGGATGGTGGACAATATTGCAAGGCATACAAAAAATATTCATGATGTTAACTTCCTTTATCACTGAAATGTCACTATATTGTCAAAATGAATTACTGAAAACTTATGCATTTTGTTTAAAAATCTCTCTATGGAGAAATGATATCTGGTATACTGAGCAATAACACTCCTGTAAGTACTACTGTACAATAATAAAGGAACTCTTAACCCATAGAATAGTTATTCCATAAGTGAAGAATTCTAATAAAAATAACTAGTGAAATAAACCCCCCCATATTATTACTTATTATCATGTCCATGAAATAAGTATTAGGGAAAACAACAACAACAAAACCTCGCTAAGTTAAGGATATGCAAATATTGGCAGGTAAACAGGGCATAAGCAGAATTACACCCAAGAGACCACTCTATATGGGAACTTCTCACAAACTCAATGTTGAGAATGATTTTTATATGGAGGTCCTGCAGGCTAAAGTTCAGAGAAGTGGAGCTGAAGGTTAACAAACAGGAAATATATCTGCGTAAATAAATGGATGCACCTCTTGAAAAACTGCATGTGGAAATATATTTTTATTAATACATACTTTCTTATTCACAGTCAGAATCTACTAACCCCTATTTGCTTAAATAGTTTTTATTAGTATGAGTAAAGGCGCTGCTTATATTTAGGTTTATCTGGAGGGATACTAGTACATAAAACATGTATGGCTTTTTCTTTTCCCTAGCAATGCTTCAGGAATATTTTGTTCCATTTAGACTATATGAAGTCTAATAGCTCAGATACAGAGCAATTAGGTAAAATACCAAACTGTTTGCAGACATCTGTGAATCCTTTTATTCCAGAGCTCATTTTGCTACTACTAGCTAAATATTCATATTCAAATTTTGTCAGGGTGCTTGCATTACAACCCAAAAAGTAATAACAGATGTATTCAGAATGTGTATCCATATATATTTTCCCAAGAAATTGCACTTCACCCAATTTATTGTTAGGAATCACTGAAAATACATGTTCTTGGACACATTACCAGACAGTGTGTGAGTCGGTATTTTTAGGTGTGTAACCACTGTTCACCCTTTATAGACAAGCTGTGTTCTTGTTAATAGAATTATACAAATTTCTGAATATAAGAAACCGTACAATCAGTGTGAGAGTTTGCACTGTACTTTGATTGCTACCTAGAGTCGGTTCCCAAGTCATCATTTATCCACTGAAGACAAGTCAGATAGAAGTGTTTTGCTTTGAGTTGTGAAAGAGTATTACTCGAATGCTGTTTCTTTCTACCTCTGTTCCAGGACTTGTATAAAATGGTTACACATGAAAAAAAAAAACCCAAACCAAACAAACAAAAAAACCCAACCCAAACCTGAAATCCTGTCAATATTTCTTCCTTGGGAATTCGACCTGCAAGATGTTTGACATTTGCTACTAGTGCTTATCTGGAATTTACAGAGTTGGATGGTGAGTTAATAAAAGAATAGACAAGCACAATTAAATATAGGGAAGATTAAAAAAAAAAAGCGAAGCACTTGCCTTTTATTGGTTTTAGTTTACTGAACCTCTCTTACCCCAGAGCACATTACCTATCATTGATCAGATAAAATGAAATAATGAATATAAATATAAATTTTACTCATCAAGTAACTGTGCTAGGGTTCCTGTTTCCTCCTACAGTGTGTCACTATAGCTGTCACTGCCCTGCAGCACTGCTTTTAGAAACAAAACTGTGAGCCTGTAATTTCAACATTTTTACATTAATTGTGTTAAAATGTTTGCCTTATCATGAGATTAAAAGGCAGAAAATTTTATTACCGACATATTTATTTTAAAGTGAAATGTATCTTTTCAATTAACTTTCTGAAAGCACTCCATTATACAATGGAGTTTTACTTAAAACACAAGAAACTATAAGCCCACACTCCCTTTGACATTCATGCACAAGGAGAAAAAATCCATCATGTTCAGAATGTGGCTAAGGGACAGTGATCTCCCTCTGAACATAATTTTACCCTTTTCCAGCAGATCAGGAAATTATTCCTTTAGATCTAGTATTTGAATCCTATAGGATAAAGCTGAATCATAGAATGGTTTAGGTTGGAAGGGACCTTTAGGTCATCTAGTCCAACCTCCATGCCATGGGCAGGGAGATCTTCCACTAGATCAGACTGCTCAAAGCATTGTCCAACCTGACCTTGAACACTTCCAGGGATAGGGCATCTACAACTTCTCTGAGGAACCTGTTACAGTAAAGAATGCCTTCCTTATATGTAATCTAAATCTATCTTTTTTTAGTTTAAAACCATTACCCTTTGTCCCACCACTACAGACCCATGTAAAAAGTCTTTCTCCATTATTCTTATAAACTCCCTTTAAGTATTGAAAAGCTGCAATAAGATCTCCCTGGAGCATTTTCTTCTGTTGGGTAAACAAGTCTGCAATTCTTAAGATTATTTCATACTTACAAGCTTTTCAAATGAAGTTGCAGAGACTTTTTAGTTAAGCCTTGACTTTCCAATGCGCAGATCATTCAACTTTCAGTTTTAAGATACTTATATCTTAATTTCTAGATAAATACAATGACCATAAGCTTAACTATCTTTTAGAGATGCTTACTGATATATCTTAGTAACTTTACAATAGGAAGTTCAGGAGACATATTCAAGAAAATGCCAAGGATCTTGGATTTGACATTTAGATGGAAACTGGGAAACTGAGCTCAAGAGAGCAATGCAGGAAAACCTAAAATGCCTAGGTGTTTGAGACACCTTCACTGCTTAATATTTCAAGCAATAATTTTCCTAAACCTGTGCTACTTATTATAACAAATATAACTCCTGTTTCAGGAAGCTGAAAAGCTCAGTGGAAATGGCAGTGGGTGGCCCAATTTCTTTTTGCTTCAGATTATTGCACTGGTACTAGACTGTAAGATATTAGAAGTAAGAGCACAACACTTTTCTTTAGCCTATTATTCAGCCAAGAACAGAAAATGCACGGGTTCAGAATTTTGGACAGGACCAAGAAGACAAACTTTGTGGACTGTCTGCAGAAGACTCAGTTCCAAAACAGGAATCCTAGTGATTTCCTCTGTAAAGTATTTCAGATTTATATCTTGTGAATATTTGATATAAAATTCTGTAAAATTAAGTCAGGTTCTTATCTTATGCTTTCTTCTTTACCTTAGCCATGAAGAGAGTATTAGACTCTGTACCCCAGTTTTACACAATTCAGAATTAAAAGCCTAAGAGCCAAAGTTCTGCACAAAAGATCTGGGGCTTCTATTTACTGTCTTGTATGTTTCCCACTAACTATTCTAGTTGCTATAAACCCCAACATAGGATCCTCTTTTCTCCCCATTCTTTGTAGTAGTTGTTCTGAGCATCAATACTGTGTATATATATTTGGCTTCCCACAGGGGTCTTGTTAATCAGTGCCCTGCAAATGGTCATAAAGCCATGACTTGCTTACAATTAGCTAGAAGAGAGGCCATCCTGGACAGATTTCCATCAGGACAGATGATTCTGTAGGCTCAGTGTCTACTTAATTTTCTGTCCCCAAATCTATTAATTAGACAGAAGGCTTGGAAACAATAGCTTTACAAATATCCCTTTACTTTAGATAGGATCTGAACATATTGATCTTGTAGCTTTTAATCTATACCTATATTCATTTTTATGCTATATCCAAATATGATAGATGACGTCTCACACTACAGAATAGAGGACTCAAGGCTGAGGGCAGTGTGACTCTAAACAAAGAATCTAGGCCATGTATATACACCGGCTCCTGACACATTTTGGAACACTGGTAGCAAAATAAAGTCACTGTTTTGATGGACATTAAACTGGACTAGTTTAGAATGAATAAGCAGATGCCCATTCTGTCCCTTCCTTGACCTTTTCCAAAAAACAGTCTATCCAGCTGGTTGGTTTACGGAAGAGGGAGATTATCTGTCTCATATGAGTGGCAGAATCCAGCAGCTGCTGGAACGATGCATGCCAATTCTGGTAAATTGTTTGCTTAGTTAATTTGCAGAGAAGTCAAAAGACGTGGAAGTCAGCATGGATTCTGTTCTGACAGTGCCATGACAGACTTTTTTTGCTACATGGTTGTTTCAAATGAAGCACCTTGAGGAAAAACAAAACTTCTAAGTGATTTTCATAATCCTTTTGAAGCCTTTGATGTTATTAATTGTTCTGATTTGTGGACAGTCCATTTGGCTGCCCTAATTAGTAGATCAGCAGTATCTGGTTCCACTATACGAGAAAGGTTTCATCTTTTTAAACATATATGTTTTCTAAAATCTCTTTGAAATTTCTTTTTCAAATAAATTAAATTGACTTCATGTTGGCAGTGTTTGTAATGCAATGTGGATGGACAAATTTAAGCACAGCTCTCAGTGTATTCTTGAAACCTGTAAATGCAAATAAAATGGCTCATATTCTATTGACCACTGGTTGTTTTGCCACAAAGCACAGTGATATCAGTCTGTCAAAAAAATCAAAGGCCTGGAATTTATGCTTCCTATAGGACAGGGTAGCTTTGTAACAGTTCCCTCAGTGTTCACTGGTAATATGTGACTCCGGCTGCCAACAAGTTTTGTTATCTTGGTAATGAAATGCAGTGATTGCTGATGATATCAAAAAGGGTATCAGCACAGCTAGCAATACTTTGGTAAATTATGGTGCCAGCCACTGATGAAACTCCAAATTAGTTTTTGAATGGGAAAATTATGCTGCTGTTGTCATAGTTTTATGGCTACGATATTTGGACAGATTGCAATGTAAGTGCCTTGTTCATTTCCACCTATGTGGTTTTCAGCAAATACCTAGTTTCAAATGGCAAAATATGATAGCTGGTATTGAAGCTTTGCAGGATTGTAAAAATGCTGACACTGACACTCTATCATATCTCAGATGAGACAACAAAGTCATATGGCTCATAGTGCCCGAGTGGAGCATCCCATTTTTTTGATAGAAAGACAAATATGCAGATCAGGTGGCTGGAACACTATGAAGATAATCTCTAAGCTAATTTTAAAGCATATAAAGTGAACTTACTTCTCAAGACAAACTTTGATGGCAACAATTTTTACAATTCTAATGACCTTGAGGGACACACATATTACTCCTCATACATTGAGCTGAAAAATCTTCAGTGTGAGAGCAGAAGAAAATAAGACAATAATAAAATAAGATCAGAAAGCAGACAATTCACAGATGGCTTCAGGCTGTCCCAGGTTTTGCATATGATACATCCACAGGCTACTGTTCCTTCCAACTGGACTCACTCCTACCCTAGAATCCATGAGTGAACTTTGGAAGGTTGGTGCAGATTTTCATATGTTGATGACAAGGGAAAGTTTGTTTCCCCTGTAATTGTATGAAATAGGATGTTCGCCCCAAGTCATTCTCGGATCACTCTTGACTACTCCAGAGGGTTTATTGTCTTTTGGTTGTTTATTGTCTACTTCCTTGAATATGAATGTGGGAAAGGACAGATGTACTCCTGAAGCAGAATTTGTATCAGTGAACTTTGGTAATCAGGTGCTAATGTCTAAAGAGAATTTACCAGTGCATTGTGTTATTTGTGAGCTTTATACATTTGGATGCAGAACAGAACTTGGAAATTTAAACTTTATGAACCATAATAAGACTAATTATAAAATGCATAACTACAGCAGACTTTAATTAATGGAAACTGCAGCATTGCTCTCTATAGTTAGGAAAGATGAGGTGCTGTCTTTTCAAGCAATAGAAATGTTCAAGTGCTGTAAAAAATAATTAGTCTGAAGTGTTCCCCTAGGCTTGAATCAAGGGGTGTGTGTGGGGGGGATAAAAAGACCCAAAGATTTTATTTCACCTTTCCTTGGATTTTTATCTCAGTTTATATTAAAGAAGTGATAATTGTAGTTTAAATTATAAAAGCTACACTCTAGTTTCAGTGCAGTACCACTGAAATTATTAAACTTATTCATGTTAAAACAGAGAATAATTTGTTCAGCATAATCTGGTCTGAAGAAAATTATCTTATGACTTAAAGAGGTCATAATAGTTTCCCCAGTGTACACAATAAACCTCTAGTAGGACCATAGAGATAGTTGAAAAAGTTGGGTATATTAAATCTACACATCTGAAGGTTAATAGGAGAATGAAACATGTTCATGTTACTTAGGCTTACATATCCCATTAACTACTATTACTTAGAAGGACTTGTGGAAAATGAAACATATATCTTTGAAATAAAGCACAGATATAATAAATGCATTTCTCTTCAATTCTTCAGTGCCTGGTCCTGGAGGCTAAAGATGTTATTCCTTGGACTGCAGTCTTAAAAAACAATTAAAGCTCCACCTTGGTCTAAAATCCATACAGGCATTTCAGGGAGCGAGCCAAGTACA
>NW_010297374.1:0-4841 GCF_000700745.2 Antrostomus carolinensis | reverse complement strand
CCACCGCCCAGCCCTTCAGAAGGGGAGCCGAACAGCCCCGGGCTGAGGAGGTGCCCAGAGGTCTGGGGCACGATGGCAGCTTTGTGCCGTCCTGACCCAGCACAGCTGCTCGCGGTGCTGGCCGCTCTGCCCAGGAAGCCATCAGCCTGGCTGTGCCCTTGGGAAGACACGGCAGGGGCAGCCGCCGGGGGGGGGGGGTTTTTTTAGGGACAGCTGCTGTGGGCGAGGTGGGAGCTGGGCAGAGCTTTCTGCCAAAGGAAATCCTGGGGGCTTTGTGCTGTAGGGGAGGTGGGCACAACGGACGTGTGGCCCCAGCGCCTGGAGGAGGTTGTGTCTGGCAGCAGCACGGCTGATCCCTGGCTGGAAACACCAGCATGGCTGCAGGGAGCCTGCGTTCGCTTACATGGTTGGGAGTCTGGGGCTGGGAAAGCACTGCCAGCTCAGAGTCCAGTGGCTCACTGAAGACCTGGAATGTGGAAAAGGTTCAGAGGAAATCCGTGGGGCAGCTGGATGCCTGGTCAGGGCATTCCCTGCAGCTCTGAGGAGACCGAAGGGTGAGCTGCTCACAGTTTGCATGTGCTTTGCTTGGGGAAGAGGAATTCAAGCTCCTTGATAGAGCAGACAAAGATGTAACAAGATCTAGTGGCTCTAAGATGATGTCAAGTGAATCATGTCTTGGAGTAAGGTGCAAAGTCTGAGTGCTGCTGTTAACTATCCATGGAATATTTTTTATGTAGATTGGGATGGATGTTTCTAGAGCTCCCCAGGCACTTCTGAAATGAATTCTGGATGCTTTTCTGCTCTGGGACCTCTTCTACCCTGTGTTTGGTTGGAGGTCACACTAAATGCAGTAGAACTGATTGCTTTGGACTTCAGTAATTCATTTGCTCCAGTGCCGCATGGTGAGTTATTAGTCAAGATGGAGATAAGTATAGGAGTTATAAGAGATTGCTAGAGGAGTTCCCCAGTGGCTGGTCCCAGGCCCAGTTTTCATTAATGATTTTGGCACGCTGAAATGGATGTGCTAATGAAACTGGCTGCTTATCCAAAGTCGGGAGGCATTGTCAATACAGGGGAGGACTGGGATATCCTATAGGAGGGGGTAGGCAATTTTGCTGTCTGAGACAGTAGGAATGGAATGAAATGCAACAGTACAAAATGTTAGGATATGTTGTTAATAGCTGAGAGCAGACTTCTGTTAGGAGTTGACAGTGGGGACTTGACGCTTGGAAATAATAGCAGAGAAGAAATATGTAGGTGTGGTGCCGGTTCCAGTATTGGGCCACTCACTTTCTGCTCTGCCCATTGCTCTCTCTCTGGGTTCAGAAGAGGTGGGGAAGCTCCGTGGTCTGATGTGCAGTGGAACTGCCACTGGTGGCTGTGAGCAGCAGTCACTCCCAGGTTGCATGTCTTGGACACACTGGAATCCCGCTGGGCTGAGGGAGAGCCTGACGGGGCTACTGAATGTGTGAGTATCGTAGGAAATATTTCGCACTTGGCAACCTTGACTGGTGTTTGACAATGTGAGGCGGGGCTGATGTAACCCGAACAGCGTCTGTTCTCATGGAGATCAAGACAGGCAAATGCGTGGGCCTGTTCTGTCTATCAAAGCCCCTTCCACCTTCCAGAGGGGAGAAACATCTTGTTTGAAGCTTTGCAGTGGTTCTGAGATTTTGTCCCAGAACCTGCACAAATAACAGAATATTTGCAGTTGTTTCCCTTCTCCAAAAGCCCTTAGAGATGGGGTAAATACTTTGAGGTGCGTGGAGAAAAAAAATTGCAGAAAAATCACACTGAGGTGCTTAGAGCTGCCGGTGTGCTGCTAGTGTGGAGCAGGCTATGGCAGCGGTCTTCGCTGAGCGCTTTGCTTCCCAGTGGAAGCTTAATGTTTTCAATGAATTGGCCCATGTTGAAATCAGGAGTCTGGCTGGTCGCCTGGCGTTGAGGACTGGGTGAGGAAGAAAGGTGCAGTGCTGTGCCACTGGTTGCTACTTTGGAATTGTCCTGTGTCCCATAAATTTTCCTGTTGACAGAGAGCTGCTTAACAAAACCTTTGGTTGCTCTGAATAAGGTGGTCATTGTTCTCTCCCACAGTAGCGCTACCATGTGGGCTTTCCACCATAGCTGTAGCTTTAACTATGCATGTATGCCCTTGCTCTAAAGGTGGTCTAGGACCAGAAGCATGTGGGAGTGCTCAAGTGTGATTGCTTTCCCAGACTGTCCCAGCTTTCTGTTGGGTAGGAGGACGACCAGACACAAGCTCTATTCATAGGTCCAGTCAAGGAGTAATCAACAGCAAACAGCGCTAGTGGGGGACTCTGTTAGTACTATTCTGCATGATCGGGTTTGGGTTGAAACCAGATGGAGAGAGTCCATGCTTAGGTGTGAGAACTTGTCCATGAAAGGAATGCTTGTGTAGTTCTTACTTGCTGTTCAGATGAGAGGGGGTGGCAGCAGTGTGATTTATAGTGAGGACAAAACTGAACAAGTAAGGCAGACCAAGAGCTGAGAATACACCTGAAACCATACACTGGGAAAGAGAAACCCTGGCACCACAGACCTGAACTGGACAGGGAGCAAGCACAGAAAATGGCTTTAGGCAGCCACAGCAGCACCAGCAGTTTGTCCTGTTGGTTGAGGGGGGCTGCTCTAGGCCCAGGATCAAATGCTGCCTGCAGTGTCACCAGTAGGGATGAGGGGAACTAAGATGTTCAGAAAAGGTGACCCCAACGTTTAAAGCAAGCAAGGTCCATTTTAGCCACAACATGAAATGAGGGATGAAAACTCTTTCTCCCCTGTTGCCCTCCCCAAGCAGGCAAAAATGTGTTAGGGTGGGTGACAAACCCCATTCCGATGAGTGGAGGAGTCTAGAGGGACTCAAGGCAGGACAGATGTTAGGTTTCATTCTTTCTGCATGTCTGCTCTTCTCTCTCATTGAGAACCTCTGAAGGCAGAAGTCAAAGTTCTGAGGCAAGGCTCGATTCCCCAAGTGCTTCAATGTTTTCTTTCCTGCACATTGGCCCCACCCTCCTTCAGTCTGACTGAGACTCATGTCACTGGGGTGGGCAGCAATCAGCACAGTGTGTCTTGTGGGGAGCTGAGATGCGCTAGTGGGGTGGTGCTTGGGATGGGGATCAAGGGGGGATCGTGAGGAGAGGCTTGAGGGGGTTCAAAACAAGTGAACCCATGGCTCCTGCTGTCCTGTGTTCAGGGTGGCACCTCGTACTGTTCCTACCCAGACTCTGGTAGCAGCACCCTGCCAACTAGCTGTCTGGGGCCACAGCTGGCAGTGCGCTCCTACCCAAGGATTCCCACCCCAGAGATGCCCTCCTGCTTTAGCAGAGGTTGCTCTGAATGCTATCACGCTTCTCGGAGGATGCTCTTTTTCTGATCAAGAAGGTCAGCTGTAAGCGTACACTTGTACGCGGACATCCTGCAGTAGCTACTGCAATGTGGGGGCTGCAGTCCTCTCCACCTCCCAGGGTCTGCGTAGCTGCAATGTTCCAGCAGCTCTTCGGAGGAGTGGATGGGAATTGGAGAACGTGGTGCCATATTCCCATGGCCCTAGTGGTGAAGCATGGGGCTAGGTGAAAACCGCCCTCTTTACCTGATGAATACTTGAATCTGGAATTAGAAGAACAAAGTATCAAGAAGATCATGATTTCATAGAACCTAACCAGCCTGGCTTCAAAAAGGGAAAATCACATCTCACTTACTGAATTCCTTGAACATGTCAAGGTTTGTAAAGAGAGATAATATCTTTTATTAGACCAACTGATATAGCTGGAAAAAACAGACAAGCTTTCAGGCACAGAAACACTTCTTGTATGTTTTTTTTCCAGCTATATCAGTTGGTCTAATAAAAAGTTATTACCTCTGCCCACAAATCTTATTTCACTTAATCCTTAGATCATCACAGTCACAGCACAACTGCTCGAAAATGTCAGTAAGGAATGGAAAAAAGGAGAATTATTCAACACAGTTTAGACTTCTTAGAGTTCTTCAGCCAGACCATGAGCTTCTACTAAAGTTAAGGAGCTATGGAGTGAGATGTGCCTTTAGTAAAGAGTATTCTTGGAAGGCTTAAGACTTTAGGGTCACACAGTTAATTTTCATCATGGCAAAGTGTTAACAGTGTCATTCATAGTGTGGTACAGTCCTTGACTGTAGCAGCAGAATAAGTGGATGACAGTTAGGCTAATGAGGATGGGTGAAGATAGTGAGGAAATTCAGAGATACCAGAAAAATATAGGCAAACAGGCAAAGCACTGGAGAAGTGTGTGTTTATTTAACTTAAGGAGCAAAAACCAGATCTACTTACAATTAATCTATACATCTGTCCAGCCAAGAAAGGGACCAGGGGTCGTTTTATGTAGCTCGGTGGAAATCTCTGCACAACTTATGCTTGAGAGACATGTGTGTAATGATTGTTGCGCTTATATTGGATCCTTGGGACTGCCTCCACAGAGCGCTCTGGGGACCGGCTGCCCCATCTGGAAAGCGGCGTTGGAGAGCTAGAGAGAACTGAGAAGAGCTCCAGAAGCAACCAGGAGACTTGGCAAAACCCGCTATGAGGAGAGAGACCTCCAAGGCTGGGATTATCTGCCTCAGTGGGAACTTAGGACGTGCGTGCAGCGAAGGGCTGGAGGAGGCAGCGTGGCAGGCTGCTTCTAACCTGCCCCTACTGCGTGTGAAATTAAAAACTGATAAAAGAGTAACTGCCATGACGCACTGTGCCGAGAAATGGCAGCACCGCTCTTACCCTCGCTCGGGCCAGGATTTCGAGATTGCTGACGGGGCTGGGTATTTATAGGGCTACCGGGAGCACCCAGCGTTGTAAT
>NW_010297373.1:49111-54255 GCF_000700745.2 Antrostomus carolinensis | reverse complement strand
TATATACAAAAAAGGGGATTACTCTTCAAAAATGAAGGCAGGAGCCTTAAATGCAAATGCTCATCACAGGCAAGTTCTCATTCTGTCCTCCCCCACCAAGCCCATGTAAGTAAATGGATCTTATACCCATGTTCTGTCGTATCATCAGAGAAAGAATACTTGAGACAAGAACCCACAATCAGAGTATGTTTAAAAATGTCAGACTTCCACATTTTTCAAATTTAAAAATATGAAGATGAATACATGAACTGATCTCAATTTCTGCAGTGAAGAAAAGAGGCAGCTTCTCTGTAATTACAGAAACCAAACTTTGCAACACTTCAAATACACATAAATCAACGCTCTGAATTGCTCTGGGAAGGATGCTGTAGGAAGCCAGCATGGCAACAGCAGCATTGCCATGACAGCAAACTTTATCAGCCATACAGGAACTATCTGAGCTTTGTAAATGGTTATTAAATATTATCCCATTTAGAACACACCATTGCAACTGAGTCCGCAAGTCAGAAAGGTCTGAATGGTTTTGGTAAAGTTTCATAGAGAAGGAAAAAAGAGAGGGAGAGAGAGATGGCAGTTGTAGCTACTAGAATATTAAGCAGAGTGACAAATCACTTTTTAAAACAAACCCCATTCTCTAGAAGGAAATACATTGTTGTAGACAACCAGCTGTTGTTCTAAGCACCACACTCACCTGCTAAGACGTTTTGATCACCTGTAGTATGTTCTGAGGAACCTTGCAAGAGCGAGTATTCATTAAGCACTTTGAATTTAAGTTGAAGAGACAGTGTAAATACAAAATATCACCCCTGACTAAATGAGATTATATATCTAATTTACAGTTATAATAGACTGAATTTACACATTGTTCTGGTAACTTCTAGATCTTTGTGGTTAAAGTGGCATTGTTTTAATATCTACCACGTTCAGAAAGGTCTGAAACTACAGGCTAATATGTTGTATGTGAAGGAAGTTTATCTTTTAAGCTCCTTACAATCTGACTGCTTTCTAGGCCAAGTCTGAAATCTTGAGAGAGGATCCCTAAATATAAGGTGTTCTTAGGAAGTAGTAGCTGTTTGTAGTCAGAGAAGATCACAATTTCAGGCTGCTTGTTTGATCTTGTGCTAAAATATTAGGAGAACAAACACAAGTTTTTTCAGTTGGCACATCTTTTGCAAAGGTCTGATTATTTCTGGCATTTTCTTTGCAAATTTTTAGCATCAGCAGAAGGAAAAAATGTACTACATTGGTGTATATTTTTCATTCCTTTTCTATTGAGTACAGTTGTCTCATTCACTACATTAGCTCCTTAAGACTTTTTTTTAAAGTCCTCTGTTTAATACGATCTGTAAAACTTTGATATTCATGCCTACGATTAGGCATACTGGATCTACCAGTGGTACATCTTCACTCTGAGTGTCTGCTTAAGTATTAGGAAATTTATTTGCTTAGTTTCTGCTATCTGTATAGAGCATACACAGTTTCAGCAAGCTAAGATGACAAAAAAGCTGGTAGGCAGTGGAATAGCTGATCTAATAACCCCTACTTCATGGGCTACTAACATCTCAAGTGGTAAATACTAATCCTTATCTTCATAATAAGTTCCAGACTACTTAACAAAGTAATAGGAGTAGAAAATTATACAGACTAAAAATCCATCATATCCTAGAAATGGTTTGTAACAAACTGTAAACATTATCACACCTTGCCCAGCTGGCCCCAATTTTTTAACAAATGGTTGATCACAACTTTTTCTCCCAGCTCGGTTAAAAGACTACTTGCAGAAAAGTCCACAGCAGCCAATGAAAACACTGAGAGCAGATTTAAACTTCTGCAGCTGTGTAACCTTCCTCTTGACAACTTATTACCATAAAGCCCCAGCCTTGTAGAAGTACGGTCATTTGTTAGTATGTGTCATTCTACTCACAGCTGGGAGTAACAACCTTAATATAAACTGAAAAGCAGTGTAAGAGTCCTAAAGGAGCTGACAGAAGTTTTGAGGGGTTTTTGGATGGGTGTAGATTAATGCACTGTGGTGTGCTGTTATCATATATTGCATATCCTGTAATGATATTCTTCTCTCTAATGAGCAAGACTGTTCCCAAAGTGAGAGGGTGCTGTAGAGCTGCTCCTTCTTGTAAAAACAAAAGAACTGATACAATACTCCGGTGAGTGACCGTCTTTGTAGAGATAGAGCAGCTTGTCTCTCAGCTGAAAACAAGGAGAAGGCTATATTTGCAGCATTTTTAAAAATTGTAACAGCCATATCTAGGTTAATACAAAGAACTGTCTCATGTGCCCTGAGGCTTGTTTTTGTATTTAGGGTAGTGGTGACCTTGTCTTGTACACAATTCTGCCTTTGCAAAGATGAGCCATACATATGGCCTCTTTCTTGTCTTATAACTGGGCCTGCCCTATGCCTATAGGATGGTTGATCTACACATGTGCAGGTTGGATTTATTATGTAAGTGCTTGCCCAGATCTGGAAAGTACTGGGAAAGAGGATGGTGAGGAGCATGCCGTAGTCTTGCTCAGACTCTTTGGACCTGGACTGCAAAGCAGATAACTTGCTCTGAAGGCTTCTTTCAGGCTTCATTTTCTTGGGCCCTATCTTGCATCATGTCAGTGAACATCTCCTTGTTGTAGGAGATGCCTACAGAGAAGAGAATGGCTGGGACTCATCTGTGCTTGTTAGGTGTTATGCAGGCCACGTGGCCTAAATAAAGCAATGCTGGTTCAAAATTCTTTTTGTCTTCTATGAAGGTGTAATACCACTATATTGTGTACAGTGTTTTCATGTACTATATGAATGTGTAATATTACTATTATAGCAGTACTGTACTACTACTGTAATACTACTATAATAAGAAGGGGGGCAGAATTAAGGTTATCAGAGGTAACAAAGTGCTTTCTCCTGCTGTTTTAACTTCCTTGAAGAACCTCCTGTCTATGCAATGGTACGTGAAACATGTAACACACAACCCAGTATTATGTTATACTTAACATGCAGCAAGGAGTTCCGTTGGAGTAAATGAAGATTTTCAAGATTGTGCTGCGGCACTACCTAAGCAGTCCCTGACCTTCCCAATCCTGACGGCTCGGTCCCATCTCTGCAGTACCCGCTCACTTGCTATGGCGCAGTTGCTTGGGTAGTCATGCAGTGCATCAGGCTGTGAAACTGATATGGCTAAAAAAAAATAGCCTAGCAACAGCAACATAAAAGCAGTTTCTTATCCAGTTTGGTTTCCCATCAAAGACAACGGACAGAGTAGTACGGGGACACAGACAAGCAATCTGAGACAGGACACTGTGGCAGCTGCCAGATCACCTGAAAAAGTCCGTGACATAACAGCCTAACACTGCTTGTAGTGAATAAAGTTCAGTACTTGGATGTGTGTTTGGAGGATCAGGACCAAAGAATTGTGTATTTTCTTATAAAAGCTGTTTTTTAATATGCATTTTTCTATATCAGATGACTGATCCTGCATTAATGTGACACCCTGATTGATTTGGATACATTTACATTAATAATATTAGCTGTTCTTAGAAAAACATTTATTCAGCATTTTTTTTCAGAAAGATTCATATATTTGACATTAGCTTTATTTTTCCGTAGATTCCAGTAGAAATTAAGTGGTATCTTGAAGCAAATTTGTAGTGGAGAATCTTAGAGAATTTTCTTTCCTTTAAAAGAAGCCAGTGCTGCTTAGCACCTTGTGTGGGAGAGTGATGGGGTTAGGACTGAATCTTCAGCACAAATATTTAGATATTAGGAAGAAGTTCTTCCTTGTGAGGGTGGTGAGACACTGGAACAGGTTGCCCAGAGAAGTTGTGGATGTCCCCTCCCTGGAAGTGTTTAAGGCCAGGCTGGATGAGGCTTTGAGCAACCTGGTCTAGTGGAAGGTGTCCCTGCTGATGGCAGGGCGTTTGGAACTGGATGATCTTTAAGATCCCTTCCAACCCAGACCATTCTATGATTCTACGATTCTTTGAAAAGTGTTTGTATTCTATGAGAAGCATGTGATATCCTGCAGTGAGGCATGTTGATCTGCAGGAACAGTAAAGTAGGAAAAACCATTTCAAGTCCTCCAGGACATAGCTGAAACACCACGCAACTTATAGAGGATGTTAAATCAAATGGGATTCTTATGTGTTCATCTTTAACTATGTCTATTTGGAAGCTTAAAAATAAATCTAAAATAACCAGAGCAAGACTTGAGCAGCTCTGTTGCCTGTCTATTCATAAACATTCATACAACAGAAAGCTCTATTATCCCTCCTATATATCCTTTAACTCTAAAGTTCTCCCATAGGTGTAGTTTTTATAAGCTTTCTGATCTACTTTTGTCAAATAAGCTGCATTAACAAAGAGCTGAGTTTTGGACTGTTTTAAGTTAACCTTTCTCATTTGGACAGAAATGAGTTAGGGAGCACTTACATAAATTGCTTTCTTGGAAGATTAGGGTAGCAGGAAAGTATTAACAGTCCAGCAGAGGGACATTGCTAGTAACCTGAGGGTAATAACGTCTTGTAATCCCCAGGATGGATCTAGGAGTGGTTTGCTGCTTTGTGCTTTAAGAATATCACTAAGCAATAACCAGTACAGATTCTGCAGGTGGTCTATGGTAGCTTTATTTGTAACCACAGCACCTCTCATCTCTATTCTGATTGAGAGTAAATGCCACCCCTGGTTAATGCCATGGTGATTAATACTATTGAATTAAAATGTTCTCAGTATTTAATACTAAGAAATAGCTGAGAGACATGTTCATAATCTGCTTTGTTGTGTCTTAACAACAAATCACTTTTCCATACTAACTCCACAATAGTTAAGATTGAGATTGGTGTCAGCAGTTTCAAAAACATCTGCTGACTTGATCTGAAAATGGTGCTGTTTCATAGGGTCAGAATGAAAAATGATAATTTATTTCAGCATGAAGTTTTGGAGATATAGTTTGTCCTATGCACTCTTGCATTCCCCAAATAATCCAGTTCTGCTCATGCCTATCACCTGGATGGGCCCTAGAGGAATACTACTGCTTTAGGTTTATCTCAGTTCCGACATTATGTTCTCCCAAGGGAAAGGAAAAAGATCAGGGCGTATAAAGGATAAGAATGCCAAGGGAAAAAACTGTAGTGGTAAAGAG
>NW_010297373.1:31618-49094 GCF_000700745.2 Antrostomus carolinensis | reverse complement strand
AAGAGAAGCAGAAACAGAAGAAAGATTAAGAAAAATTTAGCCTTCTGAACAGAGCCTCTTCTCAGACTTTCTAAAGAGGTAGAAAGTTTTAAAGTGAAGATGGAAGAGTCACAGGAAGTAAGACTGAAAGACAAATCACTTAAGGAAAAGGAAGGGTATCAGCTTCTTTTGGCTTAAAGCCCCCATCAGACACTTAACATGCAAGCTTCTGTGTCTTCACCAGCACATTAGTATGACATTGCAAACTTCACATCTATTTCTTACCCATTGTTCCCTCTTTATCCTAATGTTCTAAAATACATACGGCTTGTGGCTACACAGCCCTGCCTGTCCTCAGCAGTCTTCCTCTGTGCTGCACACGTGCACAGGCTTGCATAGGCCATGTATGTGCTCCCACACAGCAACATTTACTTTCATTTAAAAATAATTTGCAAGTTACAAATGTTGAGAAATCAACTCTAAACCACAAAGGATAGAGAAGCAGAGCTAATACTTCATTGGAGGAAAAAGAAGGATATAGAACAATTTAAGAGAGACGGCTGCAGGTGAAACTTTGGTCAGGGAAAGCACAAAGTGGCCATATGTTCTGGGTACAATGTCACAGATATCCCAGGAGATGAGCCCAGATGCTATGTAGAATGGCACTGTGACTTTGCCATTGAGGCAGATGAGAATAAGAAAGAAAGAAACAGGAAGCTAAAAATTCCTAGTGTTAAATACCACATACATCTAATTACCCTACTCTGAATCAAGATCAGAACTAAGCGTTAGCCTAAATTCTGACCTTGCTGTTGTTCAGTGAATGCAGCTTTCTGAGTTTCATCATATTTTCTTTCAAGACATGTGTGATACAATACATCCCAGTCAGCACTGATGTTGCTCTTAGTGTCTCTTCCTTCCTGCCCCTTTCTCAGTGTGTGGTGTGCCATACACAGTTAGCAGCCCTGGGCTGCTGCAGTGTGTTTTTTATTTCTTCCATCAGCTTTCATTTCAATTCAAGTAGATTTGCTGCTATTGCCAGCAGCTCCATAAACCAGGTCTGTGCTGGAATATTAACAAGGGCTTCTAATTTTGAAGAGGAGATAAGTAAGGGTTTCTTTATCACTTATTACAGTGTTCTTGTACCTTCAGCATTAAGACTCCCTCCCAGTGTAGAATCTATATTTCTAGGTAGGTCCTCACTGAGAGAAATATGTGCATTTTATTATGTGTCAAAAAATTGCCACATGATTAAATTTAGCTCTTGAAACTAGCAGTATAACCAGCCCCCCCCACCACCAAAAAAATGCCCAGACCTCCAGCTCTTTCCCATCCCCATTGAAGAGCTTATTAGGGAAAACAACAGAGCAAAAGATTATATTTTTTCTCCATATTTATTTGAAATGTGCTCAAGTGATGGTGGCTTGGCCTGCAAATTGACTTTGTTACCTTCTTAGTCTGGAGGAGTAGAGACAATGTATTCATGCTACCAGCTAAACTTCCTACAGGAATGATCTTCCTGAAACCTGTAAGCAAAGCCAAGACTGTACCAAAAGTTGAGTATTCCACAATAGGTCTTTATGGTTCAAAGTCCTAATACAGGAAAACTACTGCAAGATCTCTGTAGCCAACAGTATTCAATAGTACCTGCTTTAGTAGTCAGCTGTGAAGCAGGTGATTCATTCAGACACTGTTGGTGAGGTGCACTGTCCAGGGCACATCTGGAATCTGTGTCCAACTTTGAAGGGGATGTGGAGAAACTGGAGAGGGTCCATGTGAGGGCCACAAAGACAGCTAGGGCATCAAGGAGGAGTGGTGGTCATTGTCCATCAGTGAGCAATGAGGAAGCTCGGCTTGTTCAGTCTGGCAGAGATTAGCTAAGCAGCAATCTATTAGCAGCGTACAATGCTTGAAGGGGAGTCACAGAGGTGACAGGGCAAAACTCTTCTCCAGAATAACAGACAGTGTAACAAGGGGCAGTGGGCACAAATTTCAGTTAGGGAGGTTTGGACTTGCCAGGAGGACAGTGCAGCACTGGAGCAGGTTCATACCATTGTTTCCCCAGGGATACAGTGAAATCTCCATCCTCAGGGCTTTTCAAGACTCACACGAATAAAGCCATGGCTGATCTGATCTAGCACTGGCAAGAGTCCCAATTCAACGGGAGGTTAGACCAGATAATCTCTAAAGGTCCCTTCTGACCAATATTTTTATGACTCTATGAACTGAAAGTAAAACAAAAAGTCAGGAGTGCTTCAAGACCAGTTCAGTCATGGCAGAGCGAACTAACCAACATCATCAAATTATTGCTTGGCTGATGTCACTGACATTTGAGGTGAAGTAACTATATTCAAATTGCATAATTCAGAATCTTCAGTGACAGTTTCAGTAAGAGTCCTAGTAATGTAAGGTATATGGATTTTAAATCACATTATCCTTTCAACTATAGAGATGTAAATTGCTGTGGATTACTGGCGGATAACTTACATCATAGATGTCTAAGCCAAGTTTCATTTATACATGAATTGCACAATTTCTCAATTTTATCATGCTGCCACTTTTTTAAAGCTAAATTCACTTTTAAATAAAAGCACCAAACAGATTGAAATTTTTTTCTCCCTCTAAAAACAAGGCTTCCCAAAGAAATTCTCCAAAAGTGAATGGAAAGGAAAAAGCAGCCGAGGGGAAAAAAAAAGGAAAATACTGATTAATGAGATTTGTTTGTTCTGGGGTGTGATCAAACAGGCCAGCACCACAGTCAGTGATAAAAGAAGGCAAAGTGCTGCGCAGACTGTTACATTCATCTGTTTAAAATTCACATGGTCTGAGTGCTAGAATAATTTGCTCCATACCATCTGGCAGGCATAAGAAGTATGAATATGTAGTGGGGGGAGGGTGTGAGGAAATTTTCTGCATTTCTATAACATGTAGAAATATTGTATTGGATTTTGCAACTTAAATCACATGTGACTGTTCAATACTTTCAACACACAAGTAAGCCGTAAACAATCCAACAAAAACTAGTTTTTAAAACATGTAGAAGCAAACTTACTACATCAGTATAATCCCACTCTTTGTACTTTATATTTGGAACCAGAATATGATACCAGCATATGAAATGCAATGCAGTAAGTCAGGATGAGTATTACTCACTGAACAGTATGAATTATACAATGTCATCCATGCCCAAACCAGAGAGGATGACTGTTGTAGCTCTCAGCTAAACCTCTTAGCCTCACGTGCAAGCTCAGGTTTTAAAAACTCCTGCTTGCAACAGTGAAAACCTTCAGTGTTGGTCAAGAAGGGAGGTACCACAGAAGCAAATATTCCTAGAAGACTCAAGCTACTGTGGGATAAAGATATGTCGAATGGACTTGCATATCTCAAGGAAATTTGAAACCCACTTTTCTAAATGTGTTGCTATGTTGTCTCTACAGAGAGTGTAATATTCTCATACCTTCTACTTTCATAGTTTGGTGTGCAAGCTATGCAGTTTTTTCCCAGTTTGGGGTAAGAACCAAACTTGCTCTCGGACAAAATGGTGGTTGTTTGACAAAGGTGTACAAAAACTGCCATGGCTACAGTCAGGCACTTCATAGGTGGTACACAAGTCATGAATCAACCACGGTGTCCAGGTGAACCTGAAGGACAGAAAAGTTTCTTATTTACTCCCACAATTTATCCCTTAGCTATTTTTTTTTTACACTGTAGAAACCATGTTATTTCTGTATTTTTAATTATAATGATTGTATGACTGTATACAAGTTTACTCCCATTGAATAAAATGTCACTTATTGGAGTGAGCAGTTCACAAAGTTTGTCCTTACATTTTTTCACCAAAGAATTCTTGGAGAGCACAGAAGCTTACATTGCAGATGGATATGTACCTATCACTCCCAGATTCATGCTTAAGAATGTGTAGCTAACAAAACAGAGAGCAGTAGCTGAGTAGCTGTTTTCTCTCATGTGAAATAGCTGTGGTGGCGAGACCCTGACAGACAGGCTCGGGAGGATTCAGCTGGGTCAGTTTTGAATGTTCCCGGTTTGGCAACTTCTCCATTCTGCCTAGGAGGCTGTTCATGTCCAGCATCAGGCCTTCAAGTGCCTTTGCCACCCCTCCACTCCATGTGTGTTGTAGCTGGAAATCTATCTGCTCTTTTGACTATGCACAGACACACATCCCGTCCTGCTCTCTCTGCCCTTGAAAGTGTGACCACAGAAGTGTGATGAGGGGAATAGTCTCAAATGGCAATAGCTACATCTCCTGAATCCTATAACAGACAGGTTTAAGAATTCCCTCTTCCATAAGCACAAAAGTTTTGACCAATAAAATATATAAATTCAATCATTATATCAAGACAAGCTTATTGGCTGAGCTATGTATGCGGGAGCTGATGCTGTCACACTACAGTGCCTAAGAAAGGGTTAACCCTTATGCACATCTGGTCTCAAGGGTGTTGCTCTACTAGGCATCTTAGATGACCAGAATGTTTCCGCTTCTTGAGATTGTTGCAAAGGATATTTAATTACAGTAATACTGCTGTCCCAGTGCTATTACAGTGTTGCAAAGCAGTCATAAAGGCTGAGAAAGCATTCTCCTTCTAAGCTTCTGTTGTTAAGTGGCTTATAATGTTTCCAAAATGTGACCTTTAGAGCTGGAATTTATTGTGCTTGCATTCTACCCAAAACTAATTTAATGAGGAAGTTCAAAGAAAACCTGTTTACCAAGTTTTGAGTCATCTAGGTGGTAAAGTATTTTTCAATTGCTAAAATAATTCTTCAAAAGCAGGAGAAAATTGTACAAAAATAGATTTTTTTATTTTTTTTTACTTTAGGCATGCCACATGTCACAAGTGAAGAATAATCTCATTGTGTGCAACCTCTTTTCAGATTGCTCCGTGTCACTTGCAGTCAGTTTTCTCTCTCACAACAGTCTCTGATGGCAATTTCCACATTGGCTGTTATTCTCTCAACTCAGTGTCTTCATCTTTACTCTTGCTAGAGCTACGACAACAGCAAGTGGTGGCCAAATAGCATTCTTAGAGTGGATAACGTTCACTTCAGCTTAGGGTGTGGAAGCATGTCAGTATCTTTGCAGTGTCTGCCTATCTATTCTTATTAAAAAGCCAGATTTTCCTGTAGAGAGAGATGAAATTCCAGTGCTTACTAACCCCCCCTGTGAAGGTTACATCAAGAGAGTCATTCAAGAAACTAGTAATTCACATAACTATGCTATGATTTTCATCACTGACCAAGTAAAATAGAGTTCATGGCTTTTTTATAACATTTTCCTGGCTTGCATCAGCACTGTATTGATGCTGGCATTTAGCCAGTAGGAGCACTATTGCCTTCAAAGGAGGGAAAGGAGAAAGGAAAATGGGACTGGGAAGAGACTGAGTTCTGCAGTGTCACTAAGCATGGCCAGGTTGACACTTGGGGTGAGGGATCAAGAGCCAGACAGGGAGAGAACATGCGGCAGTAGCTTGTGAAGGTCTGAACATGACAGGGCAGTGCAAATGGGCCTAAACACCACCTCTCATGATGGACAGAAAGACAAGGATAACAGGGAGATTTAGAGGAGTGGAGTGGCTGGGAACAGATGTCCTAGAGATGAGGAACCCTAAGGGTGATACACTGTGGAGACAGAATGAAACCTAGTCACTTATCATATTGTAATATACAATATTGTTGTTAATAGTTTCTAGGCTAATATATTATTTCCATCAGTCTTACTAAAGAAAAACCTATGGCCTGAAGAGATTACTATGGCAAGACTTCTTACATTTACTTCTAAAATCTGGTTCCTTGTCATGCTACTGAGCATCTGAGGACTGGTGTACAGCCATTGCAGGAGACTTCTGATACAGTGGGAATTTCACCCTGTGCCTCTATGGAAGCAAATGCCAACTAGTACATAAGCCAGCCAGAATTATAAGACAACTGTTGGATATCTTTACCTCGTGGAAGAGGATAGAGTCTGGAAAAATTAAGAAACAAGTAGGTAGGTATATATCAAAAAAAGAAGGAAGAAAACCAAAGAAAGAAAAAAGAAAGACTAAGGAAAGAATGATAAGGGAGAATGATGTTTCTGTTATGAAAAACAAAAACAAAAGAAATGGAGAAGGCCAAAAAAAGACAAAAGCAACATTAAAGATGACAAAGTGGGTCAGGGAAAGATGTAGAACCTCAGGCTGCTGTGTTTTGTGTAGCTCTGTATGTATGTTATGCAAATAGACTGTTTTGCATATATAAGAATAATAACAAACATCAGTTTAAAAGATAAATTAGTAACAATTAGAAGTATTAGATAATAGCGCGTTTTTGAATTAAATCCTATGTTTATCTGCAAGAAAAGCTTTCCCCAGACACAACTATGCCTATATTACCCCACCCCAGTCTGAGAAGGATGTATCTCCTGGGGATAATAACTGACCTGGCCTGGGCCTCCAACACTCATGCAATTTGCAGCCTCTTTGATGAACCTGCAAATTATTCCATAGTATAATAATAATACTATGAAGAAGTAGGGGAAGAAATTTTTCACATACAGGGTTCTGTGGATGGATCTAATGGCTTGTGTACACACAAACGTTACTCCAGAACAAGGTAAACTACGAGATTAAATAAGGAACAGCACTTCCACAGCAACTCCTGGTGTTAAACCACTGGCTGTAGCTGAAGCAACTCCTTTTCCAATTCTTAGTTTATTGTGCTTCCACTGTGTGCAGTGTAATGAGTCCTATAGAAGCTCTTAGAGATTAAATTTTAATCATTGTTCAGTTGAACTGGTTTTAGCTGGTGACCTATAGGTGGAAAGCTCAGTGTCCAAAATGTCACACCTACCTCAGCATGTGTCCCCAGAGCAGGCTGGCTAGCTTTGTTTCCAAACATGCGCACTTAGTTCATGAGTAAAGAGAGTAGGGAGGACCAGAAAACTGGTATGAATCGAGGGAGCAAATGATACATAATAGAGAAGGAGATGGAAGTAGCAGCTCTCAGCAGTTTCTCTACTGAAGGTTTTCATGTTTTTCAATTGTACTAAATGATAAGGTAGCTCTTGAAACTCATGTGTTAAATAGGTGGAGGTATATATTATCTTATTTCACACCGGAAGCACATCTGGATTCCAGATATTTGAAGAAAAAACAAAAAGTGGTTAAGTTACCCACATGGTGATTGCATGGTACCTGGACTCTGATTATAAGTAGATGAAGAAAATGAACAGTTAAGGATGAAACACACCATATGTTCTTCTGGTAACAGCACAGTAAGGTACCACATAAACAACTGTCTTAGCACCCCCTGTTGAGGTCTCATATTGAAGGCCATGGCATGCTTCACCCCTGACTTTATATTTGCTGGAATTTACTGGTTTAGCCACAATTTTAGAACTACTAGCATGGAGCTTTGATCTCTGGAACTATTTATAATATATTTAACAAAGATTGAATTATTTAGTATTTAAATAATTTAATAACCAACACGCAGCAGGACTCAAGGTCTGTCTTTAGAATAATTTGAAAAGGTATTTTTAAGGACAGAAGATGTATTTATCTATCCATTTAACACAGACATACTGAGTAAGTGTCCTTACAAGTATGCCATCCAGTTTCTTTTTAACAGAAGCCCCCAAAATTAAATCATGCTTTCTCTTTCTTCATCATTATTTACAAATTTAGTATCTTTAGCTAGTTACAAGCTTATAGCATTGCTGGGATTTCTGTCATTCTTACTATACTTTATAAATTTATCATTCACTGTCATGAATTTTTTCCTTGTCTTTTGCTTCTCCTATCAATTTGCTGTCCTTGTAACATTCTGCCTATTTGTATTACCACTTCCCATTTGTTATGACTCCCGATGTAATTTATTATACATGCAACTAGTGCGTATGATTTTTAACTGCTAAATGTATTTTATCACAGAATCAGAATGGCTTTTAGCCAAATATTTCCTTGATTGTGAAACTGATTTCTGTGGTCCAATCCTGAAATATACACCTGTATATAGAAGATCAGTACATTTACATTAAAAAACAACATTGCAAATGTTTTTATCCAAGACTGAATATAAGACAAATATATTTGCCTGTTTTGTACAATGGATCCACATCCTGTTGCATCAGAATGCTACAGTTAGCAAAATAAATATATGGGTGAAAATATTTAATTGCATGTTAAATACAGTTTGTATACAGTGTAAAATATGAAAACAAGTATTAAGAATCATTAATGGTATGTGATAATTAAAGTCTATATGTAACTGAGGATTTCTTATCTGCAAGTTTACTGTAGAGAGCTCATTGGATTTCTAAAACAAATCATCAGGGACTGGACAAATGATATTTACACTCTTTTAATTATCCAGTCAGATTAGTGTTTGTGGTCTGTGTAAGTAGGTCACAAACATAGCAATGAAAATTAATTGTACTACAGAACAGCAATGATTCATATGTTTTCTAGTCATAATTCTAGTAGTATTTTAAAGATAAGCCTCCTTAAATAACTTATTTTTAAGAAAATCTATTAACAACATTAGAAGGATACTTAAAAAACAGAACAAAACACCACTCTCAGTGGAAGTAATTTCTCTCTGCATTTATCCAGTTTTGCTCTGTGGTACAAGCACTCCCGTTTTCAGAGATACGCAGAGTCAGCGCTCCATCACATGTGCTGTCTGTCAAAAATATATGTCCTCAATTGAATTTTTTTCAAGTATTTTTTTCAGGGGATAGTATGTCACCAAGAAAAGGTTCTGAGCCTATTTTTTAAATCAGCTGTTATGCCAATTTCAACAGAAATATGCTGGACTTGACCACATTTATGTCCACACACGTTATTCTTTTTCACAGTGTTGTGGAGTTCATTACTTCGCAACGTTCTTGCTCTCAGGCACTTCCTATAAGAGTGCTGGCACAATACAATGCTCTGCAAGTGTCAGCAAAGACTCCTGCCACATGCTGTAGCTGCTTTTTCTTTTTATTTTCCATTCCTCCTACCATATATATTAGGCTCAAAATTCCACTATTTTAAGGCATTACCAACCTCCGTGGATTTATTCTTTCATTACACCCATTCGTTTTAGTTATTACATTAGTTCCATTTCCACAGTCATAGTTACACTAGTATATCAGCATTTCCCACTTCAGTTGTTTTCAGTGCATTAAAAATTACTCATAAATATTGTTTCGTGATCAAATTTGGCATAACTTGCTTTACAGGTCAAGCAAACACATTTTTCTTTCACAGATTAAAAGCAAAATCTGTTTGATCGTATTCAAGCCATTTCATTAGTTGAAAAACATTTAGATTTATTAAATTGGAAACACTGTGCCAAATTCTGCTGTTATTTATACCACTGTTAATCTGGAGCAACCTAACTGTATTCAGTAGGTTAGTCTGAATGTATACCTTTTTAATAAAAAATAGTCAAAAATTGGCCCCTTTTAGCTTAAATAAGTAATGAGCAGGGCAAAAAGAAGGAAAGAAAAGAACAGACTGATTAGAAGAAAAATTTGCCTACTCATTGAATGGTCAAAATGAGTCAGTGTACAATGCTTTGCTGCTGCAATACTTGCCCCAGGAAGGAGAGCGACTGCAAATGCAATTCCCACTGATAGTTCTGTATTTCCAGTTCAGCTGGGGATTTAATTTGCTTGTATTTGAATTATTGAATAGCAAGAGGAAACTGGTGTCTCAAGGTGCAAGCTTTTCCTGAGTAAACATTAACCTCTTTCACATATGGAAACAGTGGTTAGCTTAAAAGAGTTTCTGCTCTGTGTCCAATTGCAAACCATTTAGATCACCAGAAAACCTTGGAGATAAGTATTCCAAAACCTGGTAACCTTTTACTAGCATTAAAAGCATTTTACAAGATCAAGACCTGCCACTGAGATATCTTCTCAAATATATCTGTTGCTTAAGAACACAATGCTGTAACAGCTACAGTAACATTTTAGATTACCAGGTTGTGTATCTTGAAGTGAAGATATCTGAATAAGGTGGATCAGAAACATCATGTTGGAATAGCTCTTCTGTAGGAGCTATTTTTAATGTTGTAAATACCGAAGAGGCATTCCCAAGAAGGTCTTGGGCCATTGCACATTACTCAGAGGATTTCAGGATTCCACAGTTGTATAAATCATCTAATTAAAATTCCTCTGTGCATGTTCTAAGGTAGGCTATGGTGTTCTTGATGTAGGTGGGTTGGTTAGCTGTTCTTTCCATCTCCTACCCAAAACCCCAACAGCTTTGCCAGGTGACTGTAGCCATCTCTGCTACCAAGATGCATTTCTTGGCACCTTTTAAAATTTCTAAACAGTCGTATATCTCTCTGACAAGGATATACCTGCCGCCTTCTGTTTGATGGCTGTGCCACTGATGGATTCCTGCTCCGAAATCCAGCAAGGAAACCCTTCCAACCCAAATGAAGATCAATTGCACCACACCTGAAGTTTTGATAAATACTTTTGATTATCCAATAATGACTAATTGCTTCAGGAGAGTACAGTAATTCTGATGACACTCATTTATCAAACAAAGGAGAAGAGAAACTCAGACCTTTATAACAAAGTCAGACATCCCACTTTAGCAACTATATTTTACTTTATACAGTGTAGGTCAGCAAAGAGAGCCTCTCCTACCCTCTTCAAATTAATAGGTAAGCCTCTCTGAAGCCTAAGAGTGAGCACAGTGTGAGTGTTACTGCAAATTATGCTCTCTGTCTACACAGTCTCTCTCCTTATCCAGTTCATTTGATGTCTGAAGGAGATTATCAATAGACATTAATAAGAAATGGTCAAAGCACATTGTCAGTTATGGAAACTGTTTCCACATCTGCAAATGGTGAGCTTCTCAGGCTTTTCACTGCCTTCTGAAACCCACCTGGCTAAAATAACCACAAGTACTTCATGTTATGCCCATGGGAAGATGCATCCTGATGTGTGGAATATGGAACTGCTAGCTGCACTTCTCTCATATGCTGCAATTGCTGTGTCTCAGGTATCGGCCCTCTCACCAGCTGTCCCCGAGTTTGGGGGACCTTGCCAAAGTAAAGACAGAGTTCTCCCTGCCTTCTGCTGGAAATATGGGACCTACCTGCTGCTCCACCTGGTTTTGCCACACAGCGCAGGTCACCCTTCAGCTGCAGTATCCGGGCTGACCTGCGGGTGGAAGCCCTGCAAAAGGAAAAGGGAGGCATGGAGGCAGGTTTCTGAAACACTATAAAGCCAAGAATGTTATCAAGACCCAACTATGGTGTCACTCTGGAGGGCGTTCTGGAGGGACTACCTTGCTGTCCTCTTCCAGTGACACATAGTAATTGTGCTTCTATCCTCTCTCAAGGTGTCAGTGAACTGAAGAGAGTGAATGAGTATCAACTGCACACTGGAAAATTTCTGGTACAACCCTTCTCTCCCTTGAATGCATGCAGTGGTGGCTGAGGTTAATACATCAGTCCATAAGCTACTGCCTTAGTTCATGCTTTAGATTACTGTTTCACACTGAGCTCCAGCTATGGGAGCTAAGCAGCAAGTGCTTTACCAGTTCTGTCATATCCATGCAAACTGATAACTTATTTCACAAGGGGTGATAGCCACAGAAATTGGAAGCCTCAGAGACAAACCTACTTTGCTTTGAAGGGAGAAAAGATTGCACTTGACCTCTGCCTTTGCATAGAAACTGCCTCTGGAGTCAGCTGGACATAATATCTAATACTCCATCTTCATCTAAGCAATCTCCATGGAGTTTTGAACTGCCACCTGCACTTACAAAATCTAAGTCAGATTTCAGATGCTGTGGACTGTTGTCACCCTGGAGGTCAAATGCCTAGAAGAGAGGAGATCTATAGCAGGGATGCTTTAAAGGTGTACTCTTACTTCACATGCAATGCTATCTTTGTTACATCTTGCTAATAGATTGGCCACTTTTACTTTAAGCAGCAGCTGATGTGAATTTAACTTATCCCAAGGCAGTTCTCAAATCAAGCTTTATATACATGAGTATATAACTCACTTGTAACCATTGGTGCAAGAGAGCATACTGATGAATACATTCAGATTCCAAGACTTGGGGTTTCCTTTCATAAATGTAATGTTGCTGGTTATTATTCTGGCAAATCTTCATGGCATTAAGAATACTGATCCTCAGAGAGCAATCTGCAAAAGCCCCAACCTCATCCTTATTAATGTGATATTGATGCTATAGGAAGTATAGTGAGGAACAAAGAAGGAAAAAAAAAATACATGCATGAATATTCCTGTTATAATTCCTATACAATTCTCATCTTGATGACAGGTAAATAAACAGATAATACTGATTGACCTACCAAGCCAACAACTCTAATGGATCCTTGGTAGAATGGCAATAGCCTCATCTGCTGGCTCAGAGTAACTATGGAGCTGAGCAGCTGTTGCCTTCTTTGCCACCCCTGTTCTCTGGAGAGAGAGAGAGGCTTTACACACCTGGTTCGTTCTTGGTTTGGCCAGCATAATGATTCCTGATAAGCCAGACAGGAAGGCTGAAGAACCCAGTTAAAGATTTGGGCGAGAACATGGTGTGAGGGCTGTTTCTTTCTTAGGATCCCCTTGCTTGCTGACACCATTTTTACATTGGAAATCAACAACTTTTACACACCAATGGTTACCACTCTTAAGTGATTGGTTCAGTCTGTAGAATCTGGACCATCCAGGTCCTTGGATATAAACAAATATCCTTTGTTTATGACAAATGAAATGATAATGAAAACCATTGTCCCTGTGTCAGGGTTTAACCTTGGCCAGCAACTAAGCACCACACAGCTGCTCACTCACTCCCCCCAGCTAGTGGGATGGAAGGAGAATCAGAAGGGGTAAAGGTGAGAGAAACTTGTGGGTTGAGATAAAAATAGTTTAATAATTAAAAATATATAATTGTAATAATAATAATTTTTAAAAGTAAGGAAAAGAAGAGGAGGAAAAAAAACAGAGAGAGAGGAAAATAAAACCCAAGGCAGGCAAGTGATGCAATTGAAAACAATTGCTCACCACCAACTGACCGATGCCCAGCCAGCCCCCATGCAGAGGCTCTCTGGACAACTTCCCCCCTAGTTTTATTGCTGACCATGACATCATATGGTATGGGATATCCCTTTGGCCAGTTGGGGTCAACTGTCCCAGCTGTGTGTCCCCTCCCAACTTGGTGTGCACCCCCAGCCTACTTGCTGGTGGGGTGGTGTGAGGAGCAGAAAAGGCCTTGATGCTTTGTAAGTACTGATCAGCAATAGCTAAAATGTTTCTGTATTATCAATACTGTTTTCAGCACAAATCCAAACCACAGAAATATATCAGCTACTATGAAGAAAATTAACTCTATCCCAGCCAAAACCAGAACACCAGGATGGATTTTTAGAATCCTTCCCTTCTCCACACTCCTGCCTCATACACCTGCTTCATGCACAGAAGTGCACCAGTATTTGTGCATTTCTATTATCATAAACTTTTTACAATGTCAGCTGCAACTACAAAATACAGTTTTTACACTGCCCAATGACCACTTTTTTTTATTATTATTTTTTTCTATATTACATCACATTAAACCTGTGTTAGCAGATGAAAGCAGGTGCATTTGAATACATTTCTTTGTGGTGAATGTATTAGCATTTTGCACTGGCTGGTATTTAGCTGCCAGCATTCACTGTAATCAAGTAGACGGAAACTTTTTCTCTTCCCAAACACCTACAAACAAGAAACAAGAGTTTAAAGTAAGGGGAGTCAGTGAGCACTCTTTAGGTAGGATACAAAAGTGGTTAACACTTGGCAGCTGGTTTCCTGGTTTTGTGATTACTTATACTAACATTGTGCCTCCTACTCAACAGTTTCAGTGTAAAAGAGGAGGAAAAATTTTGAGTAGTGTCTTTCTTAAAGGGGTCACAAGTCTAAGGTACAATGGATATGTTTAGTCATGGCTAAACCTTTAAAGGTCCTTCCAACCCAAACCATTCTGTGATTCTATGAATACTAACTCCAAACAGGTAGTTTGTGCCCAGATATTGTACCAGGAACACCATGGTTCACAAAACCACTGAAGAGCTGTTCATCTTTATATCTCCCTCTTCCAAAGGGAAAGGGCAAAGTATAGACTGAGGCACCATACTTTATATTCTCAGTCTGTGAGTCGGATTGACTAGTCTTCACATTGTTCCTCTCAGTCTGTCCTTGTAAAGATGTCAGGCTGCTCCATGACCTTCTGATTCTGGGATTCAGCATCCAAATCCCTTTCCTCCTCTGAAGGCATTTTCCCTTCATTTTGTTAATCTGTTCTGGTTTATTAAATATAAAAACAACTTCAAAAAACCAAAATAAGTTTTTTACCTATATTTATCCTTCATATTAATATGCATAGCATAGAATGTAGCTTGTGCTTCGTGATTCTTGTATTTTCTCTATGCTTGCTTCTAGTGTTGAAGAGACTCCACAGTTCCCTATTTTAATTTTCACACTTAAACAGTCAGGTTGTTTAGTAAGAACCTTTCTGTCGAACGAGACTTCCTGCAGGCGACAGCTCTGCATGCAGGGGTGTAACATTCCTTAGCTTTTTATTTAAAACATTTTTTTAGCCATGTTAATGTTACCTTCAATTAAACCATTCTGGTCTCAGAGAGGAGTGCTTGTTATCATGTTCTTCTGATAAATATTTAAACACATAACTATCAAGTTACAGTTCAGTGTTTCTTACTACAAGTGGTTTCTGGCAATGCACGTGAGATTACCCATTTTGCAGCTGCTTTCACGAACAATGCAACTCTGGCCAATGATGGTAATAATCCAAAACCAGTACATATTTGTCTGCAGTGCAAAGAAAGAAATCTGTGCCAACTTTAGACATGGTCTTACAATTTCTGGAATTGTCCTCACAGATTTTTGATAATTTTTTTTTTCAATCATCCATTAATATTTTTTCCTACTTAGGTCCATTTATCCCTGCGTAGCATGGTTCTGACCTATGGTCCAGATTTTTCTGTATCTAGATATCCTGTATCGCAGATGTAACACTTCTTGCTTCAAGGATTTAGGAACAATCAGTCTATTCCATCTCAACAAAACTCAAACAAGATTATTACAGGGATGATACATATAGAATCATAGAATGGTTTGGGTTGGAAGGGACCTTAAAGATCATCTAGTTCAACCCCCCTGCCATCAGCAGGGACACCTTCCACTAGATCAGGTTGCTCAAAGCCTCATCCAGCCTGGCCTTGAACACTTCCAGGGAGGGAGCATCCACAACTTCTCTGGGCAACCTGTTCCAGTGTCTCACCACCCTCACAGTGAAAAACTTCTTCCTAATATCTAATCTAAACCTGCCCTCTTTCAGTTTAAACCCATTTCCCCTTGTTCTGTCACTACCTGCCCTTATAAAAAGTCCCTCCCCAGCTTTCTTGTAGCCCCTTCAGGTACTGGAAGGCCGCTATAAGATCTCCCTGGAGCCTTCTCTTCTCCAGGCTGAACAGCCCCAACTCTCTCAGCCTGTCCTCATAGGAGAGGTGCTCCAGCCCTCGGATCATCCTGGTGGCCCTCTTCTGGACTTGTTCTAGCTGCTATATATTGTATAGAACAACCAGTATCAAAAGCTGGTGTTACTTTTGGAAAGTCTCATTACATTGTGGCTTCTGCAATGACTGGCCACCTTTTCTCACAGGCTGAAAACCTCCTCTTGAACACTGGTGCACAGGAAAGGCTGAGCCAGACTACAAGTCAAACTAGTCAGCATCCTCTGCTGATGATGGCCAGTAGCATACGAGTAAAGAGAAATTGCAAGAACAGGACAAATGCAGCATCAAACATTCTTGAGAACACTCTCAAAGCCGTCTGCAATCAACAGCCTGTTTCCTGAGACAACCACAGAGCTTGCGTACTCCACATTTGATTTTAGCAGGCACCATTGGAACCATATTCACAACAATCTCATACAACCTCACACAGCTGGCAGTGCAGTTGAATTTGTCCAGCATACACTCTCCAGGCTATGTGAAGTTTGTTATTCTGCTGTTTCGTCCTCCCTACCAGAAAGCTTTTGTGAAATAGCTTTTCTCTTACAGGTATAGCTATGGGTGGAAGAGCAGTTCTTAGCACTGTGCCTCCAGTCTGCACCTAATCATTCATCTCCTTGCATATTCAAAGAGTTTACATTTCATAGACTTTTCTTTGTTGTGCTTATTTTTTGCCCAGATATTGCATGTTTCTATGGGTTCAAGCCTGTTTAATACCATCATCTACTGTGGCAGTCAGATTTCTCTTCAAAACGTGCAGCTGGTCTGATGACATGTTCTGCTAGCTTTTTTGAAAGACTAT
Source organism: Antrostomus carolinensis (assembly GCF_000700745.2). Lineage (NCBI taxonomy): Eukaryota > Metazoa > Chordata > Aves > Caprimulgiformes > Caprimulgidae > Antrostomus > Antrostomus carolinensis. The sequence goes on along the minus strand of NW_010297373.1, from coordinate 32,788 downwards.
TTTTCTGTGGTTTGACTCTCTGATAGATGGAAGTAAAGGCCTTGGAAGCAAATTTGCAAGGTATGCTCTATGCCAAGCTCTGCCTCTTTCTCTTACAGACACAGCTAAAGACAAATAAACAATAATTCTGGATCTTGTTACTTCAGAGGAATTGCTGCACTCTAAATCACAGATCTTCAAGCATCATGCATCCTCTCACTTTCTACCTATTCTGCAGCTACTCCTACTCCTGCCTTCAATATCACGTACAAATAAAGAAGAACAGAAAAATAAAATTCAGGAAGATATATTACACCTCAAATACTTTATTTTTTAAATAAAGCTATGTAATCTTCTGTCTCCAGACATCTCTAACGCAGATCCCTATCAGAAACATCGGCCATTAGCTAACACATTGCTATTCCTATGCAAAAGCCACAGAAAAAGCAGCTCGGTATTGTGATGCAGAAATCAGCAGATTATTTTTTAAACTCACAGTAGATCAGGAAGAAAAAAGTCATGTAACCTATATGTGCCTCAGTTTCCCATTCTGCAAAATGGAATTGCAAAACTAAGCTCTACTTGAAAGGTAAATTATAAGTTTAAGTAATTCTTGCAGAGTAATTTATGAATATTAATATGAAAAAGGGAAACTGTGTGCCAGCACTACATAATCTACATTGGATTGGTATTAACATTACATTTCTATTCTCTTGTTAATTGTTGTACTTATTCAGATAGCACCTTTAGTAGAAGAACGCCTCTGTCACACCTGTCAGTATATAAATGCATAATAAAAAGAAAGTCCAAGCCTCTCCAGAGCTGTTGGAGCAAGGAATAAAGAATGATGCTGCTTGGTCTTCTCTGTCGCCAGCTCCTACTGGCCTGGATGACAGGCTTTCCCATGAATTTCCTTTCCTCCCTCCCCTTCTGCACTTACTACAGCTCTTGATATATTTTACTGTTACTATAGTTATTCAAAAGACTGATTCTTAAGGTTTCTGTGACACAGTGTGGTGGTTTAACCTCCCTGTGAACAATTAACTCTATCCTAACCAAACCCAGGGCGCACAGTTATTATGGTAACATGACCACTCATCTACTTACCAAAAGAACATCTACGGGATGCAAACATTTGTTTTGAATAAGACCCTGCATGGGTGCAGTTAGAGGCAGCTAAGGCAAAAGTAA
>NW_010297373.1:14354-31556 GCF_000700745.2 Antrostomus carolinensis | reverse complement strand
GAGAGAGCTATGATGAATTATCCTTAAGTCTGCACTCTCACTCCGCATGCTGCATAGCCCTCAGGAGCATAAGTTAATGTTCCAGTAAGATGAAAAAGAGATAGAGTTTTGGGAGCTGGTGCCACCTATATACACACTGAATATCAATGTCATTTATTTCACCTGACATGCTTACACAAATATGTTAAACTTCAAGAAAATTAGCTTTTCATCTTACTCTAGAAAGCTGAATTTAAGCTTTGGAAAGAAACCACAGAGCAATTCTTTATTTGTTAGAAAGCTACCTGCTTTCTAAAATAAGCTGCTTCTGAGAACAGATGCATTGATCAAAGTTGTTTTGATCGGGGGGGCTGAGGGCTTTGGTTTTGGCATGGATTTTTGGTGTATGTTTGTTCTTCTGTTTTTTCTTAGCTTGTTTTCATCCTACTTTTCCTTCCCTTTCTTCTCACATACGGGTTGGTTTTTTTTGTTTTTTTTTGGTTGGTTGGTTGGTATTTTTAATGCTGATGGGAGACAACAGATACTCCCCATCTTTTCTCCTCAAACCCGAGCATGAGGACAAGCCCAGTGCTGCTCAGCCTGGCTCAGCAGGCAACGCCAAGCGCTCGCTCCTCAGACCCCGCTTGCCTTTGCCTTCTCCTCTCCACTTGCCAGGACAGTTGCTAATAGTAGCACTGAGGATTTGCGATGTGGTACTTAAGCCTCAATCTTGGACCACTCTTTTAAGTGGAAGTAGGATCAGGTCCTTAATTCTTCTGGAACTGGACTGTGGTTTCCAGTCAGATTTAACACAGTCCACAAAAGCCAGCAAATGGTGGGTGCCTTGCATGCCTCACTGGCCTCGGTTGTGTGACTTACAGATGAAGTCCCAGCAGCCTTAGTCTCAGTCCCCTGAGCCATCCTGTCCCTCTCTAGTTGGCATTTTTAAATTTAAGCACTTTTGTTCTCAGAAGCAGGTGAGATGCAAGATTAAACAGTCATTTTACAACCACCTTTGGAATAACTGGAGAAATCTCTGCCAGTTGAGTTAATCCTGCTCTCTCTCCCCCTCACACAAACACTTGGTATGAAAGCAAATTCTGCAATTAGTCGCCCAAATCCTCTAATCCCACCTGTCGTGCTTTGCATCCTGGCAGATGGTTCGGTCGGTGCAGTCCATGCACTCCGGCCCGTGAGGCCGGTGGGTCTCGCAGGTAGCGGTGAGGGCAGCCATGGGCAGTGGGGTGAACCCCGCTCCTCGGGCTGCCGGGGCCACCAGTTTGCTGCGAGGGGGGATTTCTGTGCAGGTACAGCCAGTGAAGGTCCTGGGGAGCTGCCACCTGGCCCCACACACTGCGGCAGGGGTGGGGGAAGATTCTGCTTTTTAGAAACGTACAGTCTGTTCCTCAGATGGAAATTTTGTCCCAGACTCCCATTGCCCAGGAGCAGAAATAGGATGAAAAGCCAGCGGAAGGGACAGTTGTCAGTTGGATGTGGTTTGGCACAGCTGGCATCATGGCATCGGGATGTGTAACGGTCCGGAAAATCAAAGCAGGCCTTCCCTGGACATGATGGAGGGCTGTTGATCTGACATCCTCCTTCAGACATGAAGCAGTTAATACAAAGTGTTCATAATTAGGCTTCATATTAGCTCTCAAATAAGGTGAACGAGGAGAGTTCACACCTCTCTCAGTGCTATTATTTCAGCCTTGCTGGCTGGCAGACTCCAGAAGACAGCAATGTATCCTTGTCATAGGGACCAGCTGTCCCTGCTTAGGTGAAACAGTCCCTTTTTTGTCATACTGTCCCATTAAAATAATTCATCAACCCTGCTGCATTTTAGTAGGGGCTAATGGTGCGACCCTGTTTTCCCTTCAAATGTCCCTATTAATTACTTGTACATATTATTGTCTGTGTTATATGGTAAAATATTTTACTACTTTTCTTTTTTCTTAATTCATTAAAATTGAGAGCAAAACAGCTTAAAAAATATCCACAATAAACAACAACTCTGTTTCTAACACAGCCAAATAAATGGTAAATCACCATCGGATTATTTTGTCTCTCCAAACACATTGCACTTAATTGCTTTTTGGGCAGATGTCTATCACCACCCTCTGCTGGACGAAGTCCAAATGATCCAGTCATATCACAGACTCTATATTGTGAGCACCCTGACCCATTATATATATTTTTTTTTTTTTGCACAGCAGGTAATGAAGCAAAATGGAAGGTTAGGAATCAGTAACTTTAAAAAAAAATCTCATTGGGTTAAATACAGCATGTTTAAAATATTTTAAGGTATAGAATAAAGCTATGTCGGTAATTTGTGGAAAGGTGCAAAATATCACAAACCAGCTTGTGTGGAAGATGAGACAAAATTTTCAGATTGCTGAAATTTTTTTTTAGAAGTTAGTGAGCTAAATTTGAAGGGAATAATTATTTTCTGTGTCCATCTAAGAGAGATCTACAACAAAGAAATCTCCCCTGCTTGCTTTGAAGACCACTTATGCTACTTTCAAGGCTTGTGGTTACCCGGTGCAAAGTGGCTGTCACAAAGCACGGGCTGCATCTGGCCCCTTAGATTAGAATAGCATCTTTAATTATTACCATGAAAGAAAAGGCATGGTTTAAAAATCCATTTGATATTTAAATATCTTCTTTGTAGTCCTTCCCATTTAGACAAGCAACATTGATAGCACGTATAATTGTTGTTGATAGAAAGATCTAGACTTTTTTTTTTAACTTTTTGAGGCCTTCTAGTGCCTGAAGGGGCTACAGGAAGGCTGGGGAGGGACTTTTTACAAAGGCAGGTAGTGACAGAACAACGAGTGATGGCTTTAAACTGGAAGAGGGTAGATTTAGATCAGATATTAGGAAGAAATCTCCTGTGTGGGTGGTGAGACACTGGAACAGGTTGCCCAGAGAAGTTGTGGATGCCCCCTCCCTGGAACTGTTTAAGGCCAGGCTGGATGAGGCTTTGAGCAATCTGATCTAGTGGAAGGTGTCCCAGCTGATGGCAGGGGGTTTGGACTAGATGATCTTTAAGGTCCCTTCCAACCCAAACCATTCTATGGTTCTATGATTTCACATCACAGGGTGTAAGGGAGACATATGATGATCGTTAGGGACAGACTCAGCTGCACAACATTGTGGCCATTACTTCTGCCATGATCCAGGTTATGTGCATCACACCAGGCTGTACTGTCATGGGGTACATGTATCCCTAGAGTGTCACACCAGTATGGCAGCTGTAACCTCATCAGGTGTTTGGAGCTGAGCTGTCCTCACTCCACAGGCAGAGCCTTTAGCAGTTGCCATCCACAGCATCAACCTTGGACACCCCTAGGATGTGGCTCACACACCTTGCTCTCAAACTCACAGCCAAGGGAAGCTTAGACATCTCTGCTCTGCAATGTCGGGAGCAAGACTGCTGGAGCCCATTCATACTGGTCCTGCATCATAGCCTCTCTCTGCTGTTTCAGTAATCTTCATCCTAAGGTCTTAGCACTTTGAAAAGAAAGCTCACAAAGAACCTACATTTTTAAGTGTCATTAAACACATTTAAAGTGTGGTCTTTAATGAGTTTTGGAAAAGAAAAAGTAAAAGAAAGAAAGAAAGGAAAAAAAAAAAATCAAAGCTGGCGTGTGTTTTTAGTCCTCATTACCAGAACTTCCTATCACTAATGTGGGGATAAATGAAATGGAAGTCAGTGAAAGCAATAATAAGGTGTGTCACAGATAGATATTTACATTGCTCTCCTCTTACCATCCTCTTCCATCTTGGAAAATGCCTTTCTCAAATCTAAGGACCTAAAAGTCATGACCTATGGGACATTTCCATCAGGTCAGGAGTTTCAAGCAGATACATATTTAGAAAAGGAAGCAGAACAGCTTCCTTAGCCCAGCCAGCATTAATCTCCATTGGACAAGTACCACAGCTTTCTGTGGCATTCCTTTTGACAAAAGGGGAGTATACATCAAGGCACAAAAGACTCACAAAGACTGAGCTTGCCTTAACTGAATACCAGGATCTCCCTTGAACCGTCTTTCCTCATAAAGCACCAGTTTCCCCACTTCTAGCAGAAGGGATGGCGAACGGGAGGGACATGGCTGGGTTTCCAGCTGATTCCTTCACATCCCATATGTTTCTCGGCAAGAGGGAAGAACTGGCTCATTATTCAGAAAATTGAAAGATGCCCAGATTCATCAGTCAGTTCTTCATGAAAGGCTTTATTATATCTGCTGCTGAGGGGGTTCAGCTCTAGCGTGATTCTTCTGTTTCTTTCAAGGGGGTTGTTGTCCCATCCTCTCTTTAATTCCTTTAAATTCTCATGAGTGAGTCCAGTCAGCTTGTTAACAATAAGCTAGTAGATCACATCTATGAGGCCACTCTGAAATTTACCTTTCACACAATTTCTTGTGCCATACGCTCATGAGAGTCCAATGCTAAGAAACTTTGGTGTGAAACTATGTGACTAAGATGCAGGCTCAGTGAACAAGAGCCTGGTTTTCACTTGGTAAATAAACATCCAGTGAGGTTCATATCACACTAAAGGTATAGCTAAAACACCTCAAGGGATGCAAAATCATTGGGCTTATACAAAAGAAGCTGAAAATTGAGATGAACTTCCTGAAGTGTATCACACATGTACAGGAATTTTTCCAGGCATAATTATTTTCCGTTTGTCTCCAAGTCATTTCTTTTGGGAAATTACACATGTAAATGTGCAAGTCTAGTTGTGTAAGCATAGACACATGCAAACTTATCATATATGATTTGGATTTGTTCTTCTTTACCACAGTTTTTGTTAATTAAGAGAATGAAGCATTTTTCTGTGCTTTACATTTTCAAAATCCCAAAAGCCTTTTGAAGTCCTACATTTGTACCAGGGACACTGACCTTGCTCTCACTAAAATAAGAGAACTTTCACGATTTTCCTCATGGGTAGGAAAACTGGCATTTTGCTTGATGATATTCAGCTCATACACAGCCTTGGCTATTCTAATTTTTTAATTTATTTTATTTATTTACAGGGAATGCAGCACCACTGGGGGCCAGAGATTTTCTGTTTTAGTGAAATGCCATGGAGTCTTTAACTTCCACCTGGACAGCCACCAGAGACAAACAGAAAGGACCTTGTGTTTAATGTCTCATCTAAAGGATATTATAATGCGTTGGCCTCATTATTCACAGCAGCAAAGGCCTTTGTCATGGTCAGATGGCTTTAATGTGTTTCGTATGCTACATAAATTCAAACTTGATGGCTCATTTATTTGTTGGATTGCAGCGTTATTCAACCTAAATGAAGCCTTGGTATTTACTAATAATTTGGGCTCTAGCTGTTGTTTACTTAAGCAAGTGGTGTCCACCGTCTCCTCTGTTGTCTGTATTAAGCTTGGACTCTACTAATTCAAGGAGTATTATAGAGGGGGGAAAAAAATTGCAGAGAAAATAGCTTTTCATTTGTGGACAATTATTTATCTAAGGCTTGAAAGATTAGTATTCCAATATTGCAATTTCTGACATAAGTTTTCTCAGGGTCAGAAACAACTTTTCAGACTTCATAAAAGCCTCAAAGTACCCCCATGAGGAAGTGAGTCATCGTTATCAACATTTTGAAGAAGGGCAAATTGGAGGTAAGAGGAGGTTGGATGGCTTTTTCCACGTCAAGAGAAAGACACAGACTAAAATGCGTCTGGAATCCAAATCTACCTTTAAATCTTAGGACCATATTTCCTGTTGTGATGTGACAATATTCTTTGATGAATCTACATAGAGCAATTATCAGACTATGTAATCATACCACACCAGAAGCGTTCAGAACACAGAAATTCTCTTCTGTTGCCTGAAAAATCAGACTATTTGGCTATAATGAGGAACTACCTAACTATGCAACTACATAGAGTGTGCACCTTCTATTCTACCTTATAGAGAAATTTACCTTTTGATGTGATGGGGTTTTTTCAAAATTTCATAGTGAATTTCATAGTGGAATTCTAGCTGAACTCTCCCAAAGCTGATTTTAAAAGCCTCACTCAGCTGAATATTGAGAGAGCAATCTTGAACTTAAAAATTATCCATTAAATCAAAAGATAAACTAAAAATCCTACTGTGCCACCTTAGATCTAGCCAGAAACATGAGTAAACATCCAAGGCCAAGGCAAAAGACACTCATCCTTCCTGCAGAAACAGATAACTGGATTTTAATAAACTGAATAACCACAAAACTCAAATTGATTAATAGATTCAGAGTGGAACAGGATCTGTATGATTAATTCACAGCTAGGAAATACATAAATATGGTATAAATACCAAATGTTCATTTATGCCACTAATTACACTTTAAAATTATATACATGGACCCAATTTTCCCCTTTCCCTGTGGATGCAAGTAGGAAATAACTTTAACACTTAGAAAAAAATCATGGTTCTGGCACTGAACATGGGTGTTCTTGGGCCAGTTCTCCCAGTTAAGTTTCTAGTATGGAACAGCTGCTGCTTGCTGGATCTCCAGCCAGTTAATCATTTGCTGCTCTACCAAATAACTCCTTGAGTGATTTATTAAGTGATTAGGAGTCTCCTCAGACAAATCAAGTGGACTTTATTATCACAGCAGTGTTAATTCAGCCCTGTAGCAGAAGGAAAGTTGTACCTGGAAGTACAAAACAAAGTTCTTATTCAATAGTTTTCACTTTCCTCTTGGAATTGCAAACCACGTTAGCTGTGAATTACAAATCTGTTTTCTCTTTCCTCTCCCAGTATGGGGCTATGCCAGCATCCAGCCCTGCAAGTGTATTGGGTCTGACTGGGATGGAGTTTATTTTCTTCATAGTAGCTGATATGGTGCTGTGGTTTGGATTTGTGACTAAAACAGTGTTGATAACACAGGGATGTTTCAGCTGTTGCTGAACAGTGCTTACAAAGCATCAAGACCTTTTCTACTTCTCACACCACCCCACCAGCAAACAGGCTGGAGGTGCACAAGAAGTTGGGAGCAGACACAGCTGACCAGAGGGATATCCCATACCATATGACATCATGCTCAGCAATAAATCTAGGGGCTGAAGCTTTTCCAAAGTTGCCATTACTCAGGGACTGCTAGGTTCTGGTCTGCTGGTGGAGAATGATTGCTTTTTCATCACGTTGTCTTTAACACTCCCCACCCCCCTGATTTTAAACTGTCTTTATCTCAATCCCTGAGTTTTCTGGCTTTTGCCCTTCCAATCCTTTCTTCTGTCCTGTTGGAGGGGAGTGAGTGGCAGGGTGGGTCTGAGCTGCCCACTGGGGTTAACCCACCACAGCAGGGTACAAGTTGTTATGCAAAGTGCTAAAAGCTTCTGGAAATTTCTTGAGTCCTCTTAAATGAAGAGCCTGTAGAAATTACCTCCTCAACAGCTCAGGGGTGGCCTTGGTTAGACAAGTTCATTACTGTGAGAAAATGGTGGCTCTAAGGTCAGATTTTTTTTTAGTGTTGATGTTCTCCTCTGATTTCTTGTTTTAGGCTCACCCGCTCGAGTTATCCCCTCACTCACAAACACACCAATGTATTGACATTAAGAGTTAGTTATACTTCATCATCATCTCATGCCTTAGGAGCAACAAGTTTGCTTGAGGGCCTACTGTCACGTACTAGGGATATGCAAGTTATAGAGGCTACAAAAGTGTTAGATGTTTTCACTATACTTAAAACTAATATTGAAGTACATACCTCATATGCAGATTTTATTTTGTGGTCTGTAATGTCTGCCAGCAGTGGAAAAGGATTCTGGAGTTAACAAGACAGGGGAGATACTTTCTGCCATGACTACTGCACTTTTTCCAGTGAAACCATTATACATCATTTGCAATGACCCAGCTTTAAACATCACAAACATGATGTATCCTTGGCGTAGTTGTGTATCTGTATCTGCTTCAGGATCAGATGTTTCATAACAAGCACAGAAGAACTTCCAGTAGAATTACTCAGATGCACTCCTGTTAACAAAATTTGGTAATCCTCTAATAAAAGCATCCAGTCTGTATCTGGCTTCTACCATGTACTACATAACCTTATAATCCTCAGTTTTAATAACATCTGCAGGTTTTGGGAATTAAGTCTTGCAAGTGTCAAAACAAATGACAATTCATGAGAGGGAAACCTGGAGGCTGAAGATGGAAGGAAGGTTTGTAACAAAATAAAAGGACAAAGAAAATGGATTTTTGTCTTTGTTGTTTTCCCCACACCTATTAGAATAATTCCTGGTGCATTCGAAGGATTGCTTTCCCTTCAAGAAACCCACAGTGAAATTCTGTGTTTTAATTCTTTCTTTGCAGGTGTCCTAATGCCAAGAGTAGGAACAACAACCAATCCAAGGATTTCTCCATGTGCCCTGGAAAAAAGCTGGTTATCCTGTTTGACTGGAACTGAAAGACTCCACATTCATAAAACACCCCAGCAGGAGCCTTATTTTGTACAAATGTGTACTAACTTCATGGGGGAAATCTGCACCAGAGTACCTCATTATAGCTAATGCAATACTAATTCGAGTGCCATGTCCTGCCAGTTGAAAACATTTCTGTAAGCAGTCAGTATTCTCAGCCTTGCTTATTAATGCACACATTGGAGTTGGTAAAAACGTAGTCCTTTCATGTGTTTTGCCTTCTATCTACCCTGTTTTCCTAGAGCCAAACACCAGGCTTCAGAGATGCTTGAATTGATGCTGCTGGGTTGGAACTAATGGGATTCACCTGTTCTGAAAACAGAATCCACAGAACCACACTGCATCTCTGCAGAGATCCTAAAAACCTGACACCATTTGGGGAAATTTTGTTCCACTGCACAGTTAAACAACAACAACAAAGAAGAAAGCAAATATGCAAATATAAACAATACAAAGAGCACCTTCAGATAGAAGTGACCATTGCTCTCCCTCAGGATGGCCTCTAACTTTAATTATTTACTTAATTGGGAATTAATCTTCCCCAGGGAAGAGTTCAGGTGAAAATATTTACCTCAGATAAAAACTTCAGAGTGTGCAAACTATTTATGTTAAAATTCTTCAAGGTAAGTCATTTAGAAATTAAAATGTTTTTATTTAATTTTCCTAAAAATAGTTCACCCATACTGTGGCCCATTTGACAGTTCAAGAAAACAATCTTAATGACCTACACTAAAATGTCAAAATGATTTTAAACAAGGTAAAGAACTCTTGTGTTCCTAATCTCTGAACATCTGATCTCCAAAACCATTCTCCACAGGGGAACTTAAATAAGTGCACAGGCTTACAAAAGCTGCATGGAACTAAGAGATGTTAAGGTCAGATGAGGGGCTGGAACCTCTGAAATTTCAGATTGTAAACAGGATTTAGGATCCCATGTTTTCACTGGGACAAAAAAAGTGGATATAATTAACACATATTGTTAAACTTCATTAGTCTCTCAGGGTTTCAGTTATACTTACAAAAATCAACCCACTAGAATAAATATGACTAAACATGTGGGGAGCTACTTCACCATGACAACAATTTTTACCCTACAAAAAGAAGCTTTTTTTTTTTCTTTTTCTGCTGTTCTTAAAGATACCAACACAATGTTTTTTTACCACAAACTGCTTTGAAAAGTACTCAGAGGTTCAGGCCCTGAACTACCCCACACAATTTTCAAAGGAGATGGGCATCCAACAGTAAGCCATATTTTTTTTTTTAGTAGTAGCATACCATAACATCTGTTGTGAAATACCTGCTTTGAGAAAGCCTGCAGGAACTCAACCTGCTCTCCTGCACCATTCATGGACAAGGAACCTTCTCAGGAGTCTTCCAAGTGCTGCTGAGCATCTTCAGCAACAGCCCAGTGCTGTAACCTCTCACAACTACTGACCACTGACACCTGCCTCCACACACAACATTGGCAGCTGAGCTCTTATTAGAGCAGAAACTCCTCTCTCCTATCAAAGCCAGGTGGGCTTTTGTCTCCACAAAACATGATTGCCTTCAGCTCCTGCTGAGCTGTAGCTTGTCCTTGTGCAAGGCAGAGCCTTTGGTGCCTGCAGGTGTCAGCAAAAATTTCAGTGCTAAGGGAAGGCTGCTTCTCTGGGGCGTAGGAGGATCTTGGTCCTCCCAAATTTGTAAATAAAACCTCATAATTTTTTACTTTATTTTGTAACTTAACACCACATGTGACTCTGCACTAAAATGCAAACTCAGGAATGGGCGCAGCTTTCCTGGTTTTGGTGTTGGCAATTGTAATGAAGGTGATGGGGAACACGGACAAACTGGGAGACTTACGAACAGGTGCTGCTTGCCAGAAGTAGGAGGGTCAGAAATATAAACCTTTGGAAATATATTTAGTCTAGTTAGCATGAATTAACCTAACCTTTGCTTCCATAGCTGATGTAACATTAAAATACAACAGGTTCTATTGACTCTTTTGACAGAAGGGAGATAACAGCAATGTGGGGATGTACACATAAAAGGTGGCTTTTAATTACTTTTTGGATGCCTAAGGCTTCAGACACCACTTAGTGTCAGGCAGCACTTCAAAGATACTTTGCCTTTCCCAGGGGAATAATGGTAATGCAGATACATTGAGACAGGGCCAGTAAATGATTTTTGGTTCCAATGGAGCCTGAGGATTCAGGGAGGATAGGTGAGGCTCAATCCAGGAGTCATAGCCACAGAAAAATCACTAAAAGAGGAAAACTATCTGCATTCACCTGAAAGCCAGAAAGGGAAATAGATAAAAGACACCAGGAATGTTTTATTTTCTTTCTGCCAGAGAATAGCAAGTCTTGCATAGAGAGAAGAAGTAGATGATATTTTAACTTTCCTTACTTTACTAAATATCTTACCTCCTATCTCACATGACATTTTTACACAGAAGCTGGGGAAAAAAAAAAAGGTCCTGATGACACTCCTATAAAGCAGGTACAGAGACAGTGGGAAACCTGCACACAGTCTGGAAACCAGTGAGTTCCCAATGGGGAGGACAGCCCAGCCTGCCTCGGGTGCAGAAGTTTGTCCGTGATTTGGTTTTATTCATCCCTTCTGTTAATGACTTGGATGACAGAACAAAAAGTAAACTGATTAAATTCACAGCTGACACCAAGCTGGAAAGGCTGTAAATACACTGTGGGGAAGGATTAGAATTCAAAATGTTCATGACAAGCTGGAGAAACAATAAGGGGTGGGGAAAATAAAAAAAAAGGAGGTAACTCAATTAAGACAAAGGTAAAATCCCATATGTGGCAGGAATAGCCAACTAAAGAGATATAAAATGGAAATAATTGCATAGACAGCACTCCTGCAGGAAAGGATCAGGCAAAGATCACACTGTGATATAGAGAGTAATACCGACTGCAAGACAAGTGCAGTAATAGTCCACGCTGGTTGACTGATGCACTGAGATGTTTGTGCACTTCTCTTCCACAACAAGGTGCACAGTCCATAGGAAAAGGTGATCTACTCAACACAGGAGCCTACAAATATAGGAGGAAAACTTAAAAGAATTGAGACTTTTTAGCTGAAAGAGGGAGGGGCTGTTGGTACAGAATTAAACTCTCCAGTTTGCATGAGGCCATTGCAAAGAGGAGAATAATCTGTCCCCATGTCTGCAGTGGTTGCAACAAAAACAATGGGTCTAATCTGCAGTGAGAACCAGGCTAGAGAGCAGAAAAACTTGTAAGAGAAAGGACAGTTAAGCCACAGGTGACGGTAGATTCTTCATCAATGATGAGTTTTAAGAAAAGGATAGACAAGCTTAAATCATGATTTACATTGGTATAGTTGGATACGGTGTCTCTAAATCCCTTTCAGTCCTTAGCACAGACACAAAACAAGAGGTCATGAGGGGACACACCATCACTTTCCTAGTGTTCTTTAAAACAACTTATATTTCTTTGCACAGTTTGTTTCCCTCCTACTCTTTAACTGCACTGGGTACCCATGATAGTCCATAGCCTTTCAAATAAATTTTGGAGGTTATTTAAAGAGAACACTGGGTTATGTTTTGTTGAAATAAAGCAAAGTGTATCTGTATTGCAATATGTAAATCAAAAGAGTTTAAACTCTTATTTGACATTCTGTCTGCTGCTTAAGTGAAACTGGACCAAGCCTTTACATATAAACATAACAGAAGCTAAACTGAAGTGCATGAAGAAGGATCTGGCCAGTTTTGGGGTTCTTAAACTTTTTGCCTGTAGAAGTACCTGTAATTCCTCCTTTCCTGCCTGATTCCATCCTTGCTTCTTGCAGTGGCTCTTACCTGCCCTCTCTCACCTTGCTGACATGCTCCTGATGACAGGGGCAGGCCTGGTCCAGGACTGGAATTGTTCCTGTAGGAAGGGACCGAGCTTCCCATTTGGTCCTGAAAAGTCCTTCTGACTCCCACTCGAGTAGGAGGCCTCAGGTCTACCACTCCCCAGAAGCACCTGGCAGCTCTCAGTACCACAAACCCACCTCCCACCCCAGGGCTGACAACAGAAGCATCACAACATATACAAAGAGAAGACAGAGATTAACCTGGTATCAATGGCTGTGCCTCTTTGTACACTAGGACAGGAATATCTGAAAATCGTGCTCAGTTCATCTGTGATGGTCATTAGACTCTGGAGATCCCCACTATTAGGTGTCATAAAAAGAGTTATCATTTTGTATTTCACAGAATCACAGAATGGTAGGGGTTAGAAGGGACCTCAGGAGATCATCTAGTCCAATTCCCCTGCCAAAGCAGGTTCCCTACAGCAGGTTACACAGGAAAGTGTCCAGGTGGGTTTTGAACATCTCCAGAGAAGGAGACTCCACAACCTCTCTGGGCAGCCTGTTCCAGGGTTCTGTCACCCTCACAGTAAAGAAGTTTTTCTTCATCTTCAGGTGGAACTTCCTGTGCTCCAGTTTGTGCCCATTGCCCTTTGTCCTGTCGTGTTTAGTTATTTGTACATAACCGCTGCTGGTATATCTGACCTTCTGGCCCAACCTCCCTGAGGCTTCTGAGCTTCCACTGGAAACTACACAGTGTTGAAGTTGTGCAAACATGCACAATGTGTACAATGCACACTTTGAAATTAAAAAAAAAACAAACAAGGTATTTCTATTTATGGCCATGGGACACTGAACTTTAGGAAAGTCTTGTGTTTATTTCTTGTCTCCTCTCAAACAACAAACCCCTCTTCAGATTAATGCTACATAGCAGAAAGGATAAACATTTAATAAAGGATCAGGGAATTAATGCAAACACAAATAATAACCTAAATTATCTAATAGCTAGGTTCCATTTCTGCTTTTTACATTACATATTTATATTTTATATCCACATGTGAAGATGAATTTCTGTTAAATTAAGTTGACAGACGTATAATGAGTTTCTGAATGCAGCTTTTTCAAAAAGCTTGCTTAGAATTCATCTCTCCCTCACTCTCATAAAATGATTTCTTCTCAAGCTATTAAAGAGGAAGAATTTCAAGAATTTTTCCAATTGGCTGATGTAGTTTGACAGTTGCATGATCTTCTATTTTCAAGAGCAATTATTCCCCAGAGAGAACGGTGTTGTTTCCCTTTTGTATATTTATTTAACTTGATTTTTTATGGGTAATGCCCTGAAAAGTTGGAAATGCGTACAGCTCTTTTGCAAGAATATTATAAATGGATGCTCATCTCAGGCACTAAATATCTTTATTCTTTAAATAGAAACACCAAGTCAAGGAACAGGAATAAACAGGAAGGGTAAGCCTAGACCAGTGACAGATTTTCCATTTCCTACAGCAAGAGTTTTCACTTTATTTTCTTTTTTTTTTTTTTCTCCTTATGGCAGTCGCAGATGAGTTCCTCCACTGTGATTTCTGTGGGACGAGGTGCTGCTTGCGGTCCAGCGCCAGCCCTGTGCTCACCACACAGGCTGAAACCCTTCGGTCCAGGGTGAAGCTCCTCTCTCCTGAGCACTGGAGCTCCACCGGACATTGCCAGGCTGTGTTGGACAACACAGCGGGCAGTAAAGAGCCAAAATCATCGCACCTTTGGAGACACCCTGCCAGCATTTCTGCTTTCTCAATCCTGCCTGACTCGGCAGCGCTGCTCATAGCTCTGCAGATGAGAACTGACACTGCCGGCCTCACCCTCAGCCCCACAGGCAGGGACTGGGACACACCAGACGTCAGGCGAGACCAGTGCTGTGCTCGCAGACAATTGCTGCGTGGAGCATGTACAATACCATGCAAAACTCACCATGTGGAAGCCGTGGTGCCCTGCAGTGTCTACACAGCAAGCAGGTAACTCCTACACACCAACAAATGCCGATGCCCCTGCTGCTGCCTGATGACCCACCAGTGTAACTGGCTCCCAGGATGGGACTGTGACTCAGAAATGGCACAAAGTGCCCTGAGCTGCAGGAGCAGATTAGGTGCCCAAAGACCTTGATTCTGCTTCCCTCAGGCTACAAACATCCCCCTTCTTTTAGCGGCTCCAGCCTCAGCCATACGTGGAGAAAAGCAGTCAGCTCCATCACCCGCTGCAGAAGACTTAAAACCTGCGTTCTCTGGGTGTCATTTTTATGGAGAATCATTCTACCATAAAATCACTGAGAGCAGATCCAACTGCTGGAGACACAAAACAAGGCTACGGCTTGCTTCAAAAGGATGCTCTCCTATGCAGCATTTCTTCATCACGTTTAACTCTATGCTGGACAAATTAAATGATGTTCAGTTGAACAGCAGGGTGATGCAATAGGACGATGTCACCACAAAACAAATCCACCAACCAACCAACCCTGAAGGTCATAGCATGGATTGAGAGCTTTTGAGCAGAGCTGCGTACAAAGTCCACTGTAAAGCCCATGAGTGAGGCTAAATCTGATTTTTCTATGTGGTTGTTGTGGTTTAACCCATCGGGGAACTAAACACCACGCAGCTGTTCACTCACTCCCCCCCAGGGGGATGGGGCAGAGAATCAGGAAAAAGGTAAAACTCATGGGTTGAGATAAAGACAGTTTAATAGGACAGAAAAGGAAGGGAAAATAATAATAGTAATAATAATAATAATAATAATGATGATAAAAGAATATACAAACCAAGTGATGCACAATGTAATTGCACCCCGCCTGCTGACCAATGCCCAGCCAGTCCCCAAGCAGCCGCCACCACCCCCCTGGCCAACTCCCCCACCCCAGTTTTATTGCTCAGCATGTTCAGCATGACATCGTATGGTATGGGATATCCCTTTGCTCAGCTGGGGTCAGCTGTCCCAGCTGTGTGTCCCCTCCCAACTTGGTGTGCACCCCCAGCCTCCTTGCTGGCAGAGCAGCATGAGAAGCTGAAAAGTCCTTTTCTTAGTGCAAGCACTTCTCAGCAACAACTAAAACATCAGTGTGTTATCAACAGTATTCTCATCCTAAATCCAAAGCACAGTATTGTAGCAGCTACTATGAAGAAAATTAACTGTATCCCAGCTGAAACCAGGACAGTGGTATAGAGAGCCTTGCAGAAGTTGTCTTGACAACTCTGTCTTGTATAGCCTGGGAGACTCTAGGCCATTGCATGAAATTCAGGACACACTAGATCCTGTACAACTGGGACAAAAGCAGAGGTCTATTTTTTAAACAGGGATTGTAACACAAGTACAAGTGTATGGTCAGGTCACTGTGGGCTCTCCTCCCATCAACTGCTGTCTCCTTTAAAGGCTGTTAGCCCGTTTTTTGGCACCTCTTTTTAACCAGAAAACTAAAACATAGGCAGTGGGTAACAATAGACTTTAATGATACACCTGGTTAGTACTTAGCGACTTCCATCTTCCAGACCCAGGCTGAATGCCAAATCACCCTGGCAATTGAATTTCTTGTAGTTATCAGCCCTTCTCCTTTTTAAAATACATCTTTCTGACAGCAGCCCACAGCTAGTATTTCCTTTTCATTCTCTGAAGTGCAGAGCACTACAAATACATCATTTAGCTTTGCTGCAGTCCTTTCTGTCCCTTTGATCATATCCTTTACACTCTTCTGCATTTCTGCTTTGTTCCTGCATGTGCAATACACCAAAAAAGAGCTTTGCAGCAAGTACCTTGGGATTTTCAGGGTGTTTTTTTTTTTTTTTCAGGGACAGAACCCCAGCTGGTGTAAAGCAGCACAAATGCCACTGAAGTCAGCAGCGTTATTGTATTTAAACCAGCTAAAATTCTGACCCTAGTTCCTATTTCGAGATGCTTTATAATTCAACTAAAGCTTTAAAATCCTTTTCTTGGAGTGCTGACTGCTGCCTTGGAAATTTCCTTGCAGAAGTGTTAAACTCAATTGCAGTCCATTACTTTGTGACTCAAGGAATAAACCATGAACGATGCTCCTTTCTTCCTTCCATTTATCATGTCCCCTTAAAAAATAGTTTATGATACTATGAAATACTTTTATTAATAGTGCCTAGACTGGACAGTTGCTTCTTGCATTTTACAAACTTAAACCATCCCCCTTTGCATTTAGCTAGTTGTTAGCTGAACATTTTTGCATGTATGTACAAAACCTGACTATAAAACATTTTATTTCTTTCAAATGCTTTAAACCTGAGCAATTTCATAGTAGCACCATGTTGCAAGTATGGACTTCCTCAGCTCAGAGACTGTCAGTTAATCAGATTGGGAAAAGGCTGCAGAGGAGGTAGTGTTAGATTTGGGGCGATGGGCAATTGGGGCTCTCTTCCAATTCACTGGAAGCTGAATTGAGTTCAGCTTCCAGTGAGCACTGCATGGTTCTCACAAGCACAGTAATCTGAACAAGTCATAAATACCCTGAAGAAAAGAACTACTAGTTGTCCTAATTCATAGATTAGGAACTGAAGCCCAGGGCTAAAGTAACACATTCAATATCCCAATAACCCAAGCAGAAGTTAACTCTGCATTTCCAGTCCCTGGCCAACGATCCAAGCAGCGGACAGCCCTTTAGCTCTGCTCTCCCTCACACAGAAAGAAAAAAAAAATCATCTCTCAGATAACTGAGTATCTCCAATCTGATGTAGAATATGATAGCAGTAAGATTAACACACACAATTTTACCATTCCAGAAGCTGATGGACATGTTCCTTACCCAGTTGGTAGTAGACATGAACTGGGAAAAATATTTTCTTTGCTATTTTCTTGCATTAAGAATTGTTCCCGAGTAATAAGAGCTACTCTTTGCTCTCCACAGAAATCTCAGCCTGTTAAATTGCTCTTGTGAAGGCTGAATCCACATTTCAGCTACAAAAGTGGGAAGTGCTGCAGGCAGGGCAATGCC
>NW_010297373.1:0-14342 GCF_000700745.2 Antrostomus carolinensis | reverse complement strand
GGTTCTCAGTTCATGGGATGATGAAACACAAGTGAACTCGCCGTGCTCCAGCCAGCTTCTGGGAAACAATTTCTCTGTGCCTCAGTCTGATATTGCACTGCCTCAGTACTGCTTACTTCCTGCTTTGGAAAGAAATCGCTGCTGTCTCAAAAAAAAGAAGAAAAAATTCCTTCAGTGGAGCAGATAAGTTGGTAAGTAAAGTAGCAGACAGCAGCCCCACAACTTCACAGAGAAGAGTCGCTGAAATGTACCTCAACATCTGACAGTTTGAATTGTGCCCTTCGGGTTTTAAAACCACAGAAACTTTGGTACACATCAGTGAGGAACAGTTTATGTTGCTCAAGCACAACTTTCAATTTTGGCTAATAAATAAAAATGCAAACCAGCTCCATGACAACCGGCACATAAGTGAGCGAACTACCCAACTGTGCCTTAATAAAGCTCCTTCCTCTCCCCTCACTGCATGTTGAAGGTCACTTGTTTTAGATAAGCACATGAAGTCATCAAAAGGAAGATTAATTTAAAAGCTTGATAACTTTTTTTCCTTTTTTTTGGAATGTCAGTGAGGACTGAGAGCCAGACTAACAAACTAACCCAGAAAGGACAAAGTGCTTGCTCTGCCCAAAATAAAAATATCTAAAACTTTTTCCCCCTCTCCTCCCTCCTTCCTTCCCCCCCTCCCTCTCCTCCCACGGTTCTCCCAGTGACGCCTCCCCTGAGCCAGCATTACCTAACTTTTACACAAACACGCAGTTCCCATAAGCATCAACTTCAAACAGCTCTGGCTTTCTGTCTGATCACATCTCAGTTTAGGGGAGCAGAGGCAAAGAGCTACTACCGAGGGGTTCTGCTGCAACTCTGCAAGGTAATCAATTTGCTGGGTTTTTACTTTTCGTTGTAATGCCTAACTACTGGTTAAGTAGATGGACCAAAAAAAAAAGCCTCCTGGCAAACTGTCTTGCTGGAATTTGTATTAGGAGAAAAGTCTCAATACAAACTCAAACCCAGATGAAACAATGCTTTGGCTTTCTTGCTTCCAGCAGGAAAAAGAGGCAGTTTTTAAGATCAAGATCTAGCGTAAAATATAAAATTACTAGAGTATGTTTTAGTCATTGACCTCAGCTGTATGCATTTAAATATCTGTCTGCGTTCTGATTTACTTTCAGTTCACCACATTAGACAGATTTAGAGAGCAGCAGCCCAGCGGGACCACGCTCTGGCTGTTTTGCTCAGCCCCGCCACAGGCTGCATGCCCTTTTCTCCAGCCATCCTGCTGCAAAACGCCCTTAATTCTTTGTAACTTCTTGTACCTTTTGCAGCCTCTGAATTGCCAAGATGCTTCTGCTTCTTTCTTTGGTCACTGGGCTTGCCCTGTCAGCCTCTGGTGTCATGACAGACAAAGAAACTCATCCAAGCCAAGAGTCATTTCATGACATACAGAAAAAAGTGAACGACCTCTGGCAGAATTTGCTCTATCCGGTAATGCCTGGTAACGAGACCGATGGGATGATTTACGCCACTTGTGAAATGAAGCCCAGCTCCAAAATAGATGCTGACAAGCCACAAGTGACTGGACAGGTCTTATTCAGACAGTGTTACTCATACGGAAGATTAGAAGCCATTTTTCACTTGGATGGGTTTCCGTTGGATAGTAATCAATCTGGTAGAGCTATACACATCCACGAGCTCGGGGATCTCAGCAACGGCTGCGATGCTACAGGAGGACACTATAACCCATTTCGCGTGAATCACCCCCGTCACCCAGGGGATTTCGGCAACTTTTTTCCTAAAGAAGGCAAAATCAGAAAATACAAAACAAATCTCTTTGCCACTATGTCTGGCCCACATTCCATCATGGGCAGGTCTGTTGTGATCCACGAGCAGGAAGATGACATGGGCAAGGGCAACAATAAGGCCAGTTTGGAAAATGGAAATGCTGGAAAACGTCTGGCTTGCTGTGTGATTGGGATATGCAACAAGAACTTGTGGGAAGAGAAACTGTCTGAGGTTACAGACAAGAAGAAGAGAGGGCCCAGCAAACGAACATAGAACCAGGCTTAATGGAAGACCAACAAGCCAGCTACAGCCTGGGCAGCACGAAGTACCTTAGGCTGTGCCACTGGCCACAAAGATATATGGCTAAAGGATTCGCGTTTCCATTCGCTTGCTCCTCTAAGAAATGCCTACCACTCTGTAGAGCCTCCTTTCTGTAAGCCCATCAATAAAAACAGCATCAACTCAACATTGTGATGTATTTTCTTGAGGATAAAACATTCCCTTTTATGCAGTTTGGGAGTCGAATGCATGTAAGTAAGAGTACTATCGGATATGGTTGATAGTCCGTAAAGATTCGGAGTGCTGCAAAGGGGTCTTAAGGGATCCTAAGTTAGATACCAAAGGGTAAAAAGTTAATATGAGTAAGAAACTCCCTCTCTTTAGGTGCTATCCTGTATTTAGTGGCAAACCTGAAAAGTAAAAAGATCTCTGTGCTTTCAACAGCATCGGGTGTTGTGTTGCAAGACCTGGAACACGGACTTCCCCTAAAAATAAGGGAAAGTACAGACATTTCTGTTTTAAACTTTAGATCCATTATGTTATTCTACTTGTATTTTCAATTTTTATTCTCAAACATGTATAAACTTCTTAACTATTTTAAATTGTCCACATGGCTATAGCTGAGTCACACTGTTTACATATGAAAGCAGACTTAAAAGAAATATTCCAGTTTACCATCACTCCCCAGCAAAAATTCCCTAAAGCCTCTAGTTTGTGCCTGTTAGTAATGAGGTTGTATACAAAAGTTTTAATGCTGCTTAGACAATGACGATAAAGCTAGCAGATCAGAGATAAATATTATTTTTAAAGCCAAAAAATACTGAGTGTGTTTTTTCAAACAGAAATGTAGGAAGTAAATCAGTCAAAGTAGACTGGGAGAAATGACAGTGATAAGATTTAAGTCAGATAATTTTCAAACTTAAAACTCTGACTCAATAAAGCTTTACTTTTTTACTCACTGAAAATACTAAAACACTACCTCATGACTATCACTCATCTGCTACTGAGAAAAGGAAACAAGCAGGTAGGACAAGCGTATCAGGAAACGTTTTTATTAAAGATGACAAAATGTATTAATCTATTTGAATCATGTTGTGCAGTTAATCCAGGCAGCAACAAAAGAGAGGTTTGTAAATAAATTAAACTGCATAATTTAGAAAGTAAAACTACAAAAGAGAAGCTGGCAAACAAAATCCTATCTTTTAGAAAGGTAGCAGACTTTCAACTTAATCTCAGTTAAGAATTTGAAATACATTCCTGAGCTCATATGGATTAAAGAAATTCCACTGTCTTTATTATACAAATACCCATATGCTTAAAAATAGTCTCACTTAGAAAAGAACCAGCATTCTAAAAGATGCTTCGTAATCTGTCATTTTCACACAGTTATTTTACAAATTCAGTGAACATTATTTTTCAAATAACCACAGCATCGTACTTTCAAATGAAATCCTTCTCACAGATAATGCATGAATTCACTTTTAGGTGAGACAACTTCCTTAAGATCAGTTTGCAAGATGCATCTTCTCCATATCCCTGCCACAACATTCCCTTCCCAGTTTGCTTCCCCAGAGCCCAATGCCAAAAAGGCTTACGTGTCTGGATGCAATTTCTGCATTTCTGAAGTCCTAGAAAAAGGGAACACAAGTCTAAAAAATAAAAAAACCAGCCCAACAAAATCAACCAGCCCACACCCCACCCCCTCACCCCTGAAAAACCTGAAGTAGTGTTGATTCTACAACAAAACACTTATTAATTTACTGGGAAAATAAATACTCATTCTAACATCATAGCAATATCAATTAAAGCAATATCAAAGGAAGATACTGACAAGAATATTCAATTAGTTATCACATAGTGCAGCAAAGATGTCTTACAAGACTGCTGGCTTTGAAGTCTTGTGTTGCTGGGAAAAGGCTAAAAACATAGAAAGGAGAGGGACGGTATTGCAGCAGTGATATAGCACTAAAAATGAGATTTCCAGAGATCTAGGTATCTCACTGGAATTTAATGATTGTACAGATATAAAAATGGAGTCTTAAGAGGGAGAGTGGTGTGAGGATAATTACATTACCAAGGTGTCCTAATTGTTGGGTTGTACATCACTATGTTCTCACACAAAAAATGTATTAAAAAGAATCAATGAATGAGGCACTAAAAAGCTGTTGGCCCAGCACTGCTTCTACCTGCTCAAATTTTTGCATCAAGCTCTTCACTAACTAATAGCGATAACTGGCTGTTAAGGGACCAGGAGCAAAATGCTAACTCACACAACTGCAGCTCAGGAAGGACACAGGCGGGGAAACAACCTAACATCCTCAATGTTTCCGAGCTCAGCAATGTGAAATCCTGACCTTCTTATTCGCTTCCCTCAGTTCTGACTGCACTGATATTTAGCTCTATGCAGGGTTAGCCTGTGAAAGATGGAAAAGAATACATCTTGAATAAAATGCTACTTCATGTGACATTCAAGCACTAAAGGAAAAAATGCTGCCGCATTCTCCTGGAGATATCAGTTTCTGCAGCTATTTCTCTTCCAACTTGTCAGTGCTGTCGTATAAATGAGTCAATAATGCAGTCAGTTACAATTAATGGGAACAGCATAACAATCTTTCAAATACTTTAAACTCTTCTTGGTTTTTCAGGTGATAAGGAACTTAAATGGTGACCAGGATAATGAAAGAAAACTTTTTACTGCTTCATGTCCCTAATACACTTAAATATACAGATGGTTTTTATTCCTAAGGGCTGCTGCTTAATATCAGTAAAATGCTGCAATGTCAAATTACCTTTAAAGAGAAAGGAAACATATATGATGAGCACTGTGAGTATGGCTTTATTGCCTGCAGACAGACACTGAAAGGGTTACATGAATGCACCTGCTAGGGAAAACACATGAGAACAGAGACAAGACACATTTTTCACCTTCCCACTATCATTCCTTATATTTATAGGTAATCATTTACATACAGCCTTTCTTCTGCTGAATACAAACTGTTCATGGACTCTGACACCTTGATTATGGCAGCACCTGCTAGCTCATCTCCCATATACAGAAGAGTTTGTCAGTATTGCTAATATAAACTCTGTTTATTCAGTAGCTGACAAGTGGGCTGTAAAAATTTGCAGCTGGCAGTTATTTGTCAAAGAAGGACTCAATCTGGGAGGGATTTTCCTTTTTATTAGTAGTATTTTATTAAATTTGGTTTAATTCTCTCTGATTGGTTTCAAGTTCTAGGAGTGAGAAATGAACATTTACAGACAATTAGGTCCCAAGCCAGCAGAAAATTTGCCTTGACGGCTGCTGGCCCACAGAAGCTCCACAGCTGCAGAGACTATTCCTTATGCTACAAACAGGAGAGGAAGGACGTGCCTCCTCTTCTCCAACAGCTGCTAACTTCAACGTTAAGTATTCCCTTGTTGCTGCCTTCCTAGGAGCAGAGTGGCACAGCTCCAGCATCAGGAGCAAGCTAGGGAATGACACAGCAGTCTCCCTTTTCCCCAGTTATTATAGGAATGTTTTCCTATGACTAAACATCAATAGGGGAAGAAGTTTAAGAAAGGAGCACAATGCAAACAAACCTTCTACTACACCACAGGCTGGTGAAATGAGGAGGAAAGGAACATTTATCCTTAATGCCAAAACCTAAGAGAAAAAAAAAACAAAACCACAGATTCCTTTAAAAAGGAGGGCACAGATGGACCAGGCCATCATCTACCACCAGTTACTCAGCCCAAGGGCTGTTCCAGCTCATGTAGGTTAAGGAAAGCAATTCCAGTAACTGAGAGAGCCAAGCAGGTGGACAGGCATCACTGGTTCTCCTCTTGCTGTTCTCCTTGATTTGGAACAGCATTGCCACTTCTCACAGAAAGACTTCCGGCTTCTCCAGTGATGTTGCCTTCAGAGCTTCATTAAATTTGTTTGTCAGCATCTGGTGAGATAACTCCCTGCATTTTCATGAGATGAGCTGGGAGAGGGAAGGAAAAATTTTGTACAGTTGAGAAGACATAAAGGTCTGTAACAGGAGCACTATATACATGCAGGAATGGATTTCAGAAATTTCCTATAAGGGAATAGTGATTTTATTCTAAGGATGAACTTACAGTCACTATATGTAAAGAGATACACAATGCAGGCTGAGAAACAAGCAAAAGCTCGCAGCCTTAAGATGCTTCTCAATTTATCACTCCAAATTTTTCATCCTTGGAAGACACTTCTAACCATTAAAATACAGTCCAGCACTAGGACCATACATGCTACAGAAGCCTAGTGATAACATAATCTCTTTGCTACACCAATGTAAATTACATCAATCTATGTAGAAACTTCAACCCATTACAAAAAAGCAACACGATTAAACCTCATCACTAATACATTCCCTTAGGTAATTTACATTTTTGGTATACTGTAGCCAAAACTATCAGAAAAACACCTTTATTAGACTTAATTAAATATTAGCAGATTGATGTAAAAATCAACCCTACAGTACACTCTTTTCTCTTTCACCAATCACATTCGCAACAGCACAGATGCGGCAAAAGGATTACAGTGAGATGCTCAAGGGCCTGGATTTCGTACCTCAAGCCAAACTGTTATCCAAATATCCAGAGTTTTCAGCAGAATCAGACGGTTTCTTGTGTTCAGATTCAGGGAGCTCCTCAAAGCTGTTATTTGTGTGTGCAGCTGTATCACCGAGCCCTCCATGCCTCCCAGGGTCCTCAATATGTACCACATCCACAGCGCTGCTATTTTGATCTCCTCTTTCATTTCTAATTTCACAGTCACTCTCTGAGGTTTCGTCATTGTCTTTCAGGGCCTCAGTTTCAGCTGTTTGTTCATTCTCCGAGTTTGAGGTATCTGTGGGGTCAGATGGGTCGGGGCTGGAAAGCGGGAACTCTCCCTCAGATGAACCATTAAGCTCTGCTCCAACCACCGTGCTCTGCTCCCCTTCGGAAGCGCCTGCTCTTTTCCCTTCCAGTTCTGCAACTGCCTGCTCTGTCAGTTTAATTATCTGACTTCCAAGCTTGTTTATTTCTTCTTCCTCAGAAGGTAACTGGGGTAATGAAGGATAAAAATGTTTATTTTGGTTTCTGTTATTTAAGTTGGTTCCCTCTGGAGCCAGGGACTCACTTGCAACAGCACCAGTTTCATCACGTTCTCCCTTCTGTTCTGCTGAAAGAGAAATGCAACAGCAAGATGCTCTAGTCAGTCGCAGCTATTTATTATATATCTGACATGAAGACTGTCACCACCAGTGCAGACCACAGAGATGTTTACCTCAGTAAGGAATTCCTAAGAGTGATTCCCTATCCCGTCCCAGGCCCATTTCTTAGATGATAAGCCATCAACACTAAGTTTCTTGCTGGACCTGGCCCTGTTTCGGAGCCTGTCTTTCCCTGACACCGACAACTCTAAGAGCCATACCTGATACCACACTGTAGAACAGCAGGGTCAGGCACACTTTTTCCAAGGAATATCAACTCTAAGCAAGGCACTCAGCTACAGAAATTTTTGGCACAGCTTAACGTTAATCCCCACATCACTACCACTTTCAAAGGTTAACACAGGCTCCATTTATTTGGAGCTTTTCACAGGCTTTCATCCAAAAATGGGTCCTGCAACATCTCCCCTAACATTAAAAAAATGCTCTAATTTTGGTGACAGCATAAAACAAAGCAGCAGTGGAAGAATTTTAAATATACCATTATACCAAAAGGCAAACACTGAACAAAGTGTCAGAATAGAGAAAAAAGCAATGTGTAAACAAACAGCTTTGTGAAAGACAAAGAATTTGTCCTCATCTCAGTTAAGGACAAAAAGCCTCATTGAAAATAAGCTTGTGAAGTCAAGTAAGAAAAATTAGGAAATGCCAGATGTACGGCTGCACTGACAGCTTAAAATGACTCTTGTCGTGCATACACATCACCTTGCAGTGTATGAGCATTTACTCTATTTCTCCCACAGAAATCCTGCCTTGCTCACAGCACAGGACAGCCCGGCTGCCAGGAGGGATCAGAGCCACACACCCCAGCAGGCTGCTGTCTCTTATCAGACCCAGCTCGTTGAGAATTTGAGAGCTGCCAAGTGAGTGAGACAAAGGTTGGCATGAAGGGAACAGACACTCTTACTACCATTAAGGAAGCTACTCTGAAAGGCTGGAATTTAAGTCTGTGGAAAAGGCAGGGATAAATTAACTTTCAAAAGGTGACCACCAACTGGATCTAATCCTCATTACTGGAGCACTCAGCTGGAAACCTAAGAGCTTGATTTGCAGTACTGCTCTGCTCACATTGTGCATCTGAACATACGCCCTCAAAGTGCTCCAAAAAGAGCCAAAACTTATGTACCTCGGATTGTCACTTCAGATTAGCAGGGACTGTATGCATGCCTCAGTTTCCTCCCTCTACAGTGGGATAACACCATCCCATCACCTTGCTGCAATTTTCTGAAGATAAATTGTTTCAAAGCACTAGAACACCAGATAAAAGTTCATAGAAAAACAGTACTTTTGTCTGCAAGGTATGCCTGAAATAGCCTGGCAATACAGCAGGAACAATGCACTCAACAATGAAGAGGAAAAAAACCCGAATACCTGTTCATTAGCAGCCATGATGCTGGAGTACAATCTATCCCACGACACTCCTGTCCTGTGTGTTGGATAACGTGAGATTTGGTGGCACAAGACAGTCTTTAATTCAGAGGACTGTACTATGTTACTATGAATTTTCACACAGGAACTGTACAGTATATCCTACAGACTTCTAGCATCCAGCTTAACTGAAACTGATAAGGAGGACAGACTAAAACAGGCCTTGATGATATCAGGGTAAGCAAATAATTAGATTTTAAAAAGCCTGAAAAAGCCCTCTGATTATCTGTAGATCTATCTAGAGTAACATTTGATGTATTATAGAAAGTTCTGATAAAGAATGTGTCAGTGCAAAAGCTAAAAATGGTTCCTGGACCAAACAGGCACCAAATACCAATGGTACCAGGTAAAGGATCACAGATGATCAACATGACATCAGGCCTAGTGCTTAAAGACGTGTAAGAATTTCATTGCTATTCCGATTATCAGCTGTTTTCACTCAACTGATCATTCAACGAATAGGAAAATAGAAGTGGTTTTGTTTTTATTTCTAGAATACTTTTAAACCAAGGGCACATTTGCTCAGTAAACTAAGGCAGATGAACACATTCCTTATGTTCTCCCCAGCTGCCAAGGTCCCCGAGATTTTGCAGGTACACTGTATAGATGAAAAACTGCAATATGCACCAAACTCCTAAAACTTAACGGCAGACAGCCATTCTCTATGCAGAGAGACAGAAAAGGTGACTCAGTGTGTCACTCCCATACAGCTGCTGACTGCAGAGGAGCTGCATGACTCCAAGCACAGGGACATGCCCTGCAGCTGAAAACAGGCTGCTTCCTTTCCAGGTTTCGAAAGGAAGATGGCAGCCCCAAACATCCTCCAGAAAGAAGATCTGGACAACAGAGGAAGCTACTGTTGCTCCACCTACTGCTGGCCACGCTTCTTTTGATGCAGCCCAGGATGCGGTTGGCCTTCTGGTCTGCAAGTGCACGTTGGTGGCTCATGTCCAGCTTTTCATCCACTACTGCCCCCAAGTCCTTTCCTCAGGGCTGCTCTCCAGCACTTCACCTCCTAGCCTGTATTGGTAACAAAGATTGTCCCATCCCCAGTGCAGGACCCTGCACTTGGCCTTGCTGAACCTCATGACATTCACCTGGGCCCACTTCTCCAGCCTGTCCAAGTCACCTTGTCTGTCTTACAGTCATAGGATAGGGAGGGGAAAAAAGGGTGACAACCTACTGGGAACAGATTCTTCCCATGACTGCCACAGACCTACTCCTTGTCCGTCTTCTCCTCTCCAAAGCTGTTTTATTCTACTCTTCTCTTCCCCTGCCTAGCCCTTTGCTCCTGCCCTATACCCCTTTGTTTATGGAGTCCCTACACTCGCTCTGCCCATTTCTCATCCACCTTCCAATCTTTTTTATCATGCCTTGCTTTCACTGTCAGCATTTTGGTTCCTCACTCCTGTGCTCTGACCTCTGCTCAACCAGATACAAGTCCCCCCTCACTCAGACTTCCTTTGACTCTGTCAATCCCCATCTACTCTAGTCTTCCTCTCACTTGAGAGTCCTGATCTCAGCCTTCCTTTCCTCCCTGCTCCAGGCTTTATCCCCTCTAGGGTTATATTATCTTGAAGGAATGGTGCATGCAGAGTTTTACCAGAGCTGGTGGCATGAAGCAAGCTCAACGGAATAATTGGTTTAGTTTTTGTTTTTAGCAGATGAGATATGAAAGTGAATGGTTTAGAATGGGGTGGAAACTCCAGCCTGTTTTCTTAGGGTGGAAACCTTTTCACCAGATTTCAAATTCCTTTCAATTACAGATATACCAAATGGCTGCCTGTTTAAAAAAAAAAAAACCAAACCAAACAAAACACCAACAAAAACCACGTGGTCATTGGAATTTAACACAAAAAAGTGATTTGGCTGACATTAAAAAAAATCAGCTGAAGTAGAAAACACAGCATGGAAAGCTTCAGCCCAGAGCTAAAGTTTGGCAGTGTTACAAACCAACAGAAACAGCGTCTGATGAGATTCAACAGGCAGCTTTAATCAAAAGTGTAATACCAACCTCACCTAGGACAAATATGTAAAGGAAAAAGCATAATGCCAGCAAGTAAATATTTTCAGTAACTGCAAATTTAATTAAAAATCAATGATTAAGCAGGCAAAAAAATGAATATTTATGAGTTCATATTACTTACTGGAGAAGTATTCACTATAGTTTCACTTCTTATTTTTAGCAAAAATATCATCTGATCAAGATTATACAAACCGATAAGTCTGACTGTCAAGTTTTATCAGATGATGACATGGATAATAAAGTAAAAATTAAGCCACAATCTATTTAGTTTCAGGACTAACAAATACATTGTTTATAATGCTTCATGGTTAGCCGAGTAAGATCTGGGCATACCAAAATGTTACGCCCGTTAAAGAGCTTATCCAAATGCTGATAGGCAAGCATAATAATCCATCTCCCATCCATTATGAAAAACTAAGGAAAAAAAAATCAAGGTTATCAGCAAAACACTGTCTTCTGCTACTGTCAAATAAAGTTAAGCTTGACTTTGGAGAGATGTTAAAGCTTGCTATTGGGGAAGGATTTTTAACAAAACACATGCAAGACTAAAAAAAGCAGTCAATTTCTCTGGGAAAATGAGTCGGGTATTTCAATTTACCAGGCTCAATCAGGAAGCCTTTCATCTAGGTATCAGCTATAATGCAGGAAAGTGCTAAGCCAGTTCCACAGACTGCTTTCCCACTGTGCATTTTAACCAAGGGAAAAAGAGCAGGACGCAGTTAACAGTAACATAGATGGCATGAATAACTTCTCACAGTTTCAAGTTATCTAGCAGGAAAATTCTTAAGGCCTGGTCCCTAGCCCTGTGCAATCTATTCAACCGTCATTTTTCAGTTGTTTCTTTGCTATTTGTACTGGGACCATCTATCCATTTTACTTGTGGATGATTTATTCGATTTCTGTGACCACTGAAATTTTGCCTTCTGCTATCCCAGCATGAAAATGTATTACTTTTTATTCGGAAAGAAATGAGTGCTCAGCTCTCATCATGTTCCTTATGTTCCAAGTGCTCACCTTGTACTTCAGTTTTCTGTGGTTTATCAGTAAATGCTAACAATGGTGACCTGGACCGCTGTATAACAGGTAAGGCTGGGTCACTGAATGTTATGGTATCCTTTCCACCTGAAACAATCAAAGTGTTAGAACTATTAATTCACCAATTTCATCCATTGTGCACTAATGATATTCAAATATATACTACAATTTTTTTTTTTTGCAATGTTATTGAAAAATACGGAACAGGAAAAGCATCTCAAATGATCCTTCTAAAACATGGAAAAAAATACTCTGTACTATAGCTGGAATATGTAAAGTCAAATACAGAAAAGGCATATGTTTTTAACTGGAGTACTGAGTAAAGGACAGATTTTGAAAGAAGACCAGGCGCTGTATGCAGCAAACTGTATTAGCAATTTGCATTCAATTCAGAATATTAATAGCCAAATCACACCAAAAGTTTTACAAAGAGTAATGGATCATTTGCATGCTACTACCAGCAAGTGTTCAGCACTGACTCTTTACTCTGCATTACACTGCCTCAGTGATGAACCTGCTTGTATCACATATGCAGTCTTATGCTACAGACTCACACATATTATGCTTCAATGCCTCCTTTAAAAAAAAAAAAAAAACTTTAGTAAAAGTTTAGCATAACTAAGAGCTGAGGGAGCAAACAAGTATACATTGCTGGGGAACAGGAGAGATTTTAATCTGAAAAATTAAAAAAAAATATTTTTGAGCATTTTTCTCTTAAGCCAAATGGGAAAAGGTAATTTTCTAGCTCTTTTACAGACAAAATAGTGCAAGAAACTCTTTAGCTGAGGACCCTCCTGTAGATGTCTAGTCTTTACTTATTTTAGCAATACAGAAAGCAACACCTGCAGATCCTTGAGGAAGTCCTCCACTATTTAGGATGCTCATGTTTTTACTGACTGACACTACCTTAAACCTAGAGGGGAAATAGGAGGAAATGTGCAAGATCAGCTAAGCGTGGTGTTTGTGTGGCCTCCGGAACAACTGCCAACCGATAAGTAATGGCTGGGGAGGCAGCATGCTACTGCTCCATTTATCTCCATATAAGAATGGACATTTATGTAACAACCACTTCTCCCCTCTAAATCTGTTTGTACGTTTCACCTTAAGGCAACATCCTAAATCTAATCACCCATCCAAGACAAAGACTTTCAAAAGAGCACCAGGTCAGGAGACACCCTGAATAAATCCAGCTCTGAGAAAGTTCTGGTACCTACTAAGAAATAACGAAAGTCAAGATGTTCCCATGGAGTCTAACTGGACCATCCCAACCCCTAATCTCTAAATACCTTAATCCTGCAGGTATTAATGACGTTTTTATATCCTTAACGTATTGGGGTATATACTGCAATAATACGAATGCAATTAATGCTTTTGAAATCCACATGGATCTTGTCAAGCTTTGATCTTCCTGTCAAGTAGGCATCAGAGTTCTGCCTTCACCATAGCAAGTAATAGAAAATAATATTAACTAACAGCAAAGTGGTGAACTCCCTCAGTGTAAGGCCAAATTAATTAAAAGTATAAAAAAAAAAAGCCCAAACAAATCCAAAGGCTATTTCAAAATGCAAAAGCCTCTAGAAGAAGGCACTTTCCTGTAACAGTGAAGGAATTTTGTACTGGAAGAAGAACTAAATCATACAGGGAACTAGCAGTATGCAAACATCCAATAGATAGCCATACACAGTCAAAAGTAGCCAGATATCCAGAAAGATACAAAAGAATACAACAGAGGAAGTAAAATTCAAAAAGATGATAAATAAAGATTTGTGGGGTACACGGGCCTTTAACAGTAGAAAGTAGAGTCTTTTTCTTTTTTTTTTTAATTAAAAAAGTAAAGCCTGAGCTAAAGTCCCTGAAGATTGCAAGACAAGCTTCAAAAAGAAACATATTGACTTCCAGCCAGCATTTACACAGTAAACACATTCACTTTCACACTTTCCTCTGAAAACCAACTTGGTTACAAAAATAGAGCTAAGCTCAGTATCCACACATCTAAGCAACAGATGTGGCCCAAAAAGTCTGATGCATATTTATTTATTAACAGTGACTCACATCCATTCATGAAGGAGGGACATGGGGGTATTGCTGTGCTATATTCTGTGAATCATGATCTGAAGTTGGATTACACACAGGAATTTAAATTAGCTGCTGTGTAAACTCAACTTCATAACCCTTTGCATTCCTCTATTTAATTATTTTTTCAAGGATTTTAGTGAAAAGTATGTAGATCTCAAAATAAGCAGACAAATAAGTTTTCAACAGTAGCAAATTCTTCATTTTTTTCTCCAGGGTTGGGTATCCTCTTATAACCTCTGTTACACTCGACACTGCTGTAAGTGGCTATACCCACAGCATTTGCTGAGCCCATTAATTCTGCCTCGCCTCTGCTCCATGCTGATTACTGCAGAGCAAGAGGAATCGACAAAACTTTCTTATCATTCCACACAGAAAAAGGCCGAGTCATGGCTGGCAATTTTCTTGGGCTTTTTTTCAGTGGAAATCTGGAATTTTGAAGAAATGATAGCTTTTTAAAAATACAGAATTACTTATCTGAACGTCTAGTGACATCAAACTGT
>NW_010297372.1:74126-77128 GCF_000700745.2 Antrostomus carolinensis | reverse complement strand
ACCCGCCGTGAGGGGAGCTCGGGCGGCAGCCGCCGTGAGGGCAGCGCGGGAAGCAGCCCCTCTGAGGGCAGCAAGGGCCGCACCCGCCGTGAGGGGAGCTCCCTGTCTCGACAGGAGACTCTATAACTGAACGGTAGGATAAAGCCAGAGGCTTATTTTTTCTGTTATTTATCTCTCTTTAAGATTGCATTTATGGATTTATTTAAATTATTGCTCTCAGCTGTCTGTTTTGTCGAGCTAAAGTTGGTTTCTCAGGCAACAGATGCCCCTCAGCTCAGGTTTCCTTGCGCTCCCCTCAGGAAAGAGGGCAGTTTGTTTTGACAGAAGACATCTAAAACCAGGATTTGATCATATCGACTGGATTTATGTGTTTCTGTCCCTTTTTCTTTCAAGCCATACAGATTAATAAACCTTTAGGTTTCCTTTCCAGAGGTGTTTCTTAACTGGGGTTGTAAGCAGAGAGCTGCATCCACCGGCTTTTGTACAATCTGTGGTAATTCAGTGATGCTAATGAGAAATAATTGGGTAAAAATGGAAATAGTCCAGCCACACCCAGTTTCCAGGGCAATTTCTCTGTGTCTTCAGTCTCCCTCTGATAAGCGGTTGATTTGCAAGGTAGAGCGTGTCCGCTGCTGCTACAGCCCCCTGCTTGAGATAATTTCTTTTTAATGACTCTAATTGTAGGCAACTACTTATTTCTGTTTGGGTTTTCTCTTGCTTTTAAGAGGAAGGATGTCGGTGGTTCTGCATAATTGTGACAAACTGGTTTACAATTATTCCCCCACCCCCCCATTTAATTTTAATTGGTGTAACATAAATTAACCCACTGAAACGTGTGGGACTGCTTGCTGGATGAGGAAGAATTTAATCCATACAGAATGCAATCACTGATTAATTCTTCAGTCTCTCATTTTGTGTAGAAATTTGCATTTTAGCCAATATTGTATATGAGCGAGACAAATTGCTACAAATGGAAAGATTATATCGAGCTGCAGCCAGACACTTATTCAGGGACCTTTGTAAGGGTTTTGACCTGCTGAGGAAAAGCTGTTTTGCAATAGGTGACACTGTTAGGCCCTGTTTTATCTGTATATATAACTATAAGGGCATGAAATAATCCAGTAAAAGCAAGAAATTAAACAAAACCGTCCTCACCCCACCCCATTGTGCTTGGAATATTGCCTGGATCTCCACACAGTGGGGGATTTTATATAGCATGTTGGCCTGATCTTTAAATATAACCAAGCAGCAAAGGGAATATTGGCTTCATCTTACTGCTGAATTGGGAAGGTTTATTTGTGTGGGTATGAAAATACATGTGAAGAATCAAAAATCAATTGATTCAAGTGCATGCCTGATGTTTTCATTTGACTGTTGGATAACCTGGGAACAATATTTCACTCTGGGAGAGGTTTTGAAGATCTAAGGAATCAAAATGGATGTTTTAAACTCTTCTTTTTTTATCCATGCCTATGAGGTTTCTTATTTTGTCATTATTTTCTAAGTAAAGTGGCCCAAAGCCTTTCAAGGTTGAAACACAAGTACGTGCTACTGCTGCCACATGAACGCTTAGAAAGCATCTCTTTTATTGAGTTTGTGTCTTCAGAGTTTTCCAACAGCTGATGCATCTGTATTTTTTTCAAACGCGTAAGAAATGTTTGAGTATCTTTTTAAAGTTATTTTTTACCACTAGAAAGTATTAATTGGACATTTTTAATTGACAAATGTAAGCCAAAAAATTCTTTATTGCTGTGTTTGGATGCAATAGATGTTGGTGCTTCGTGTCTGGTGTTGGATTAAATCTCCTGAAGCGTCACCCTTACTGATTTCACAAGGAAATAGAGCTCTAGGCTTTAATATTCCTCTTAGAATTCTAATAATATTTTTCTTAAAACATAAAAATAAATAATTTCTTTGGTTGAGAAAGAGATGCCCTGGAATCACCAAGAGTATAAGAGTTCCTGGTTGAGTTCCTCTGCGTTTTGACTAGGTAGGCACCATTTCTTGTGGGAACGGAGATGAAAGTGCCATGTGCAGAAGCTCCAAAATCCAAATTAATGGAGCCTGTTTTCAGGTCCTGAGCTACTTTTGCTGAACGAAGCTGCATTGCGCCATCCAACGTGCCCTCTATCTGTTCTGTGGAAGTTGATCCCTTTTGTGTGGATAATTAAATATTTATTGAGCCAGATGAGTTTGATCTACGTATTGGGAGAGCAGAGAGAAACGCCTCCCTGATCCAATGTTCAGCTGGATCTCTTATATTTCGGGAGGATGTCCTAGCTAGGAAGTGATACAGAGTTTTCTCGCATTTTCAGTGGTATCCCAGGTTTTTATGCCCATGTACTTTAAAATGAAAAGGCTTGAGTTTCATCCTAATATAGGATGGGAAAACCTGAAATTTTAATAAAATGGAGAAAATGACTCCCCACCACAAATTTAATCCTTGTGGATGTGTTTGTGGCTCTGGGTGTTGTGGTGGGTCAGCCAGCTGCCTTCATAGGTTTGTGAATCCAACGGTTGGGTTGCATCCCGTTTTTCTGTGGTGCTTCACCTCCATGTGATCACACGATAAGGAGCAGCATAGCATATGAATTAGAATTCATAACATGTTAGTTTTTTGAGGCCTCTTCCTGTATTTTGCTAAATGTATTTGTGAAGTCTCCAAGTACCAAATTCCTGTAATGCCTCTCAAGGATGGGTTTTTTTTTTTCATTATAGGGTGTTTCAGATGAAAAACAACTGCTATTGGATGTCGTGTAGAAAATGAAGCGTATTATTATCTCTGGTACTAAAAGCACTGATGGCAAAGGGGTTTCCAGAAACCACAGGTTCTTACCCCACTGATCATAAAGCGCACACCATTGATAGATTGATGCAAAAATAATCCATTTTAGCTTATTGTAGAATTCCAGTCTTGTCACTTGTATTGCCCATTCTTTAAGAGCAATTAAAAGCTTGGAATCGGGCTCATACTGGAAAGGACTTGGAGAAAGTTGTAATGC
>NW_010297372.1:59862-74099 GCF_000700745.2 Antrostomus carolinensis | reverse complement strand
ACCTAAGCATCATTTCCTATTTTAAATGTGTTTATGGAAAAAATTAAATTGGATGTATTAGGTGAGGTATTTCCAGTGGAAGTTGTGTACTGGCTAATGGAATCATTACAGTGTACGAGCTAATGCTTTTAATTTTCACTTCTTAAGACTATTGGTTCCATGTATGATGTAATGGAGACCCATTGTGGAGTACAAGTGCAGTGTTGGCCGCCTGTGTCCAAAAACAAGAATCCAAACCTACACAGAGCACACAGAGAGAACCTGTCGTGCTAGAACTAGAAGAGCTTGGCTTTTGTGTACTTAAGCAAAAAGAGCTCTCTGAGAGGAAAGGGAAAGGAGGCTCTTCAACAGCCTGCTAGTAGGTTTAATCAGGTAAAGAGCCAAGAGAAGTTTGGTTAATTATCAATGAGATGTGATTTCTCTAACGTATCGCTGCACTGAATTCAACTGAGGGAGGTCCTTCTCCCTCCCATGCTCCTGTGGCTTCACCTGTGTCATTTATGGTGCTATAATAATAATAATACACAATAGTTGATTTGATGGTTAATATGGCTTTTAAAGTATTTCAACAAGTATGTTGACCTGGTTATTTCACTCTTCCAGCTACCAAATTTACTGGGAAGTTGAATGCCATCCAAATAAAAATTTGACCCAGTGTCCATGTCTCCCTAAAATCAATATGGGAGCCTGTGTGACAGCAGTTCCCATCTGTTCGTTGGCATTTGCTCTAAATTGCCTTGGTTTCAAAGTTGTGAAGTCCCACTCAGCCTTCTCCAGCTGCTGCTGTTTCCCTGGCTATCCTGCTGTCACTGGTGACAGACAAATAGCTGTGGCAACGCAGCTCTGGGCTGCGCTGTTTGATGATGAAACCTCTTCGAAGGGAGGGCACGTCCTCTAGTTTCAGAAGAAAGCAGGTTTTCCTTCAGATGATACACAGTAAACGGAACAGGCAGAAAGATCTAACGAGGAAAACCAGAATCTTGTCTTTTCACTCAGGACTAGGATATCGAAAAGGCTTTATCAGTTATAAGTTAACCCAACTCATTGGTGTTTGATGTTAATTTTACTAGTGACGCAGTTTCTGTAAGTCCAGAAGGTTTTATTCTTTTCAGCTGAACCAGTTTCAGAGAACTGGAACTGCCTTGTTTTCAGTTGAGTTAATCCAATTTCCATGAAAGTAAACAAGCAGAGAAATGGCATTGGAATTTGCTCTGGGAAGAAGAGAATAGATGGAGAAAAAGACAAACTTCATTTTAGGTCATGGAGGTAAGAGACAGGTTTGTAAAGAGACTGTTAAGGATCAAACCAGATGTGTTCCCACACGCCTGCTCTGTGTTTCCACATGGTTTGCACTCCTGTAAATCTGATGCACCTCCACTGATATTCTTGCCTTGTTGAGATCAGGTTTTATTTGTTCCCTTTGCCTTTTCTTCGTGTCACACATTTATTGTCAGGTAGGAGGAATAAATAATATTAAATAATAAATATATTAAATAAATAATAATAAATACTAATATTGTAGCTACAAATGCTTTGAATTATTTTTTCTTCTCTCCTTCCTTGCCTGACCCCTGTAGCTTTAGTTGCTCTGTGTAGCAGTAACCAAACAGAAATGATGTGTGTTCATCCCACTGTGAGATAAAGCTACTGAACACCCTGTCACTGGTTGCCACAGAGCAACCATGGCTTTTGGGGATTGCATCAGCGCAGTGCCCTGTGCTTCTCTCACAGCATCACCATGGTGGTTGACCCCCTGGAGAAATGATTTCCACTTAGTTACAGCAGTGAGACAGGGGAAATAATGACAGGGGATGCAGTTGAACACCTGGACTCTGCAGCATTTGTGTTGTGCTTGTTTTTCTGGCATCGTAAAGTGTGTAAGACAGAGAACACGTGGTACCGGCCACACGGCTGAGCCTGGCTTTCCTAGGTCCTTATGTTCTAGTGTAACAGGATCACTTCAGACATTGTTGTGCTCTGTTGTATTGATGGGGTAAGCAATGAACAGTGTTTTGGAATTGACACAACTTATTTATAAGGTTAAATTTATTAATTGTGGGCTTTAAAGTTAATATTGCTTTTAAAAATGTTGTGGGGTTGGGTTTTTTTTAATAGCATAATAGGAATCTACAAAGGGAAGGAGTTATTTTAGATTTGTGCAAGTTATTTTAGATTTGTGCAAGTGCTACATTTCAAAGATTGAGAACTGTGAAAATAACAAGGAGGAAATAATCTGGCTGAGAGTGGTGAATTTTGTCTTGAACCACTTGATGTGTTGAGTCTGCATCTGCCTGCTGAGAATTCTGTTTGGTCTTCTGCAGATTATTATTATTATTATTTTTAATTTAAATCTTGCCTACTGAGCCCACACTGGACCATTTCTCCCTTCAGACAGTCTCTGTTCAGCAAGATGTGTCTGCCCTGTTGGCTCTTCAGCTGAGTGGAGCAGCAGCCTGGGGGTGTGTGGGCAGCCTCTGGTGTTCTCTGCCGCTCTGACCTGCCTCGTCCTTCTCGGAGGTGCCGTGTTCTGTGCAGCCCTGTGTCCCTGCCTCCGCTGTGGCCTTTCTGCTTAGGAAAGTCTTTTCACTCTAAAGATTGACACAGACAGATGTATGCAGCACATGGATATTTAGGCTAGACACTGGGAGCCCTGGAGCTCTGAAGTGCAAAGAACAGAGGGAGGCCAAGAAAATAATAAGATGGCTAGGGGCTCTTACATCCTCATTTATTTGCAGGAATTAATTATTTCGAAATCTTTCCTAGCTGATTAAGTGGCTTGCTTTTGTCTTGCTGACCAAAATTGCTGAGCTGAAAGTTTGTACTTACTGTTATTATTCCTACCCTGTATAGGGATAATTCAGTATTTCCAGACTTAATTTTCAGTAGAAATTTGCTGTACTGTTATTCATTCAGTGTGAGCCTAATCATTTTGTATTTTCTCATTTATTCCCCCGTGATTTCATTGTGCTCTGTTACCAAATACAGGAGAGGAAAATATTTTCTTACAGTAGATGGAGATGGGCTGGTGTTTAAGGCTCCATTAGAGGAGTTTCTAAAATTGCAAGAGAGGCAGTGAATTGCTTCAGGTCGCTTTTTCCTAAACAATTCATAGTTGAAAATATATGTAATTAATTTTCAAATTAATATTTCTCTATTGTAAGCATGATTTTGGAGGATGGAAGTGTTGTATTACGTTTTTTGCCTGGTAAACAAAAGCCACTGCAAGTCAAACGTGTGGGCATTGATTAGATTTCCTCAGAACTTCTGGAAATAAAAATGTACTCCTTGAGCACACAGCCATTTCAGGAGTCAAAGTCAATGCCTACCCGTATTACCTCACCTTTCCTGTGGCTGTTTCCAGCTAGCCTGTGGTTGGGTTACATGCAGGTAAGTGATTTCTAACCTGCTTGTGTTTTCTCTCACTTTAGCTCACACACACACACACATGTAGTCCATGAATGAAGTGCTCTCTGGGGAACAGGATCTGCTCGTAAGGAAATGATAGAGTAACTGGCAGTAATTGCAGCTTGGAAGGATTTTCCAGGTTAAACAGCAAACAGGTTTCTGCCACAGGCGAAGTCTTTCCAGCGTGGTTGGTTGCTTTTATTTGTTTCATCCACTCTTGGATGGCGAGTGTTTCTGTGATGCTACAGTACTGGAACTAAGCAAACAGAGTGTAGGGATTTAAACAGGCACCAGGAATGCACAGGTAGCTGCAACAGTTCAGCTTCCCAATCAGTTAAACCTGCTAATTGTTCCTCTGCTGTACAAGGCAGTGTTTGATGTGTGCACCAACATAGTTTAGAGGCGGTGAAGAACATGGCTGATAGTTGTGAAATACATCAATGGAAGTGTGAGCTGATGAAGTTCATAAACAGTTTATACCTTTCTGGAGGAGATGTGACTCTGAACCTTGTTTGTCCCTTCCTGTATGAAAAACTATGCAGCTTCCCTGTGACCAAAAGGCTCTGCTGGTCCCTCTTTTTTTAATGTTGTAACCGTCTAATACATCTGGCAGCTTTCAGTATC
Source organism: Antrostomus carolinensis (assembly GCF_000700745.2). Taxonomy (NCBI): domain Eukaryota; kingdom Metazoa; phylum Chordata; class Aves; order Caprimulgiformes; family Caprimulgidae; genus Antrostomus; species Antrostomus carolinensis. The sequence goes on along the minus strand of NW_010297372.1, from coordinate 70,070 downwards.
AGAGAGCAGATGTCAGGGTAGAAATGTCAAGAAACAGTAGCAGTTATTCATCACTCAAACTGTTACAAACCTAATCTGCCCATCCTGGTAGGAACATGGGGCTGATCCAATCAAGGGATGAATGGATGGGCATGAGGATGAGGAGGAGCAGGCTGTGAGTTGTGTATTACGTGTTTGGTTGGGGTTGTTACGCCGTATCTCAGCCTGTTTGGGCATGTTTTTTTCTGGTGCATGGCAACTGCACACAGTGGGCCACAGTCTCTGCTGGGTGTCAGCGGAGGTTTGTCAGAGCCAGCGAGGGCTCTGCCAGCTTTCATCAGCCGGGGATCTGCTCTCTGGTTGCTCTATACCTATGCAACAGAGCAGAGCGTGGTGAATACAGGGAAACAGAAGCGCTGGAGCGGGCGCAGATTTTCCAGTAGATCTGTGATTCATGCTCATGAGCTTTGAAGCCCTGAAGAAAGGCGCTTTGTGAGCTGGCATTTCCATGTGCGCTGTAACTGCTCGCCTCGCGCTGAGGACAGAGCCATGATCACAGGGTTGGCAAAAACAAGGGAAGGGTGGGAAACATGTCCTGTGCCTTCTCTAAAGGTCACTGCCCTGCCAAAGCCTTGCTGCTCCGGTTAGAGATCGTGGCCTCCTGCTCAGCCCTTGGAACTACTGACCTTCTGTTATGTTCTGTGAAATGCAAGTTAAACAGGTTAAATGTAGATTTATCAACGATCTGGACGAGGGGATAAGTGCACCCTCAGAAGTTTGCAGATAACACCAAGCTGGGTGGGAGTGTTGATCTGCTGGAGGGTGGGGAGGCTCTGCAGAGGGATCTGGACAGGCTGGATCCATGGGCCAGGACCAATTCCATGATTTTCAATGAGGCCAAATGCCACGTTCTGCACTTTGGCCTCAACAGCCCCCAGCAGCGCTCCAGGCTTGGGGTTGAGTGGGCTGGAGAGCTACTGGGCAGAGAGGGACCTGGGGGTGTTGGTCCACAGCAGCTGAACATGAGCCAGCAGAGTGCTCAGGTAGCATCCTGGCCTGGATGAGGCCGCCCCAGTGCAGAGCAGAGCAGGATGATCCCCTCCCTGGCCCGGCTCGCAGTGCGGTGCTGGATGCACTTGTTGTTGCATTGATTTTGAATGAACTGTTTGTGGTGGTGCAGAAGGTGTTTCCCAAGGAAGTCCTGGCACGTGCAGAGCTTGCAGTCACTGTGGCTGTGTTTGGAGAGGTGTGTGTGTGGGGGGGTTATGGTTAATTGTATTTGAGGCTGTGTGTTTGTGCACGCCTCTCTCCCCCCTGCTTGTCAGTGTAACTGTTTTTTTCACAGCAGCATCACCAAGAGAAGCAGCAGGCACTGGCTTTCAATTGTGAAACAGCTGCCCTGAGCTCATTACGTGCTAATGCAGGCTTCAAGATGCAGGATTGTTCCTTTGCAGTGGAAGCTGAGGAGTGTGGCTCATTGGAATACGGTTGACAACAATTAGGATGGTGATGTACAACGTGCCTTTCCTAGAAATCATTGTTAGCAACCAGTTGGTACCGCTGAACAGAAGTAATACGGTCTGACTCATATTTATACAGCAGTTATGTGCATGGTAGCCCATTTTCTTTAGTGTATGAACAAAGAAAACCCTTCTGAAAATGTCTTCTGCACAGTGTTACTTCATCCAAGTGGAAACCAGATGTCTTTAATTAAAAAAACAGCCACTAAATGAATGAAAGCGGTAAATACAGTTAATGAAAGTCACCTTTTCAATTGCTGTAATTGAAGTGACAAAGATACAGTTACAAACCAGCTAAGCATGAGTTAGAGTCAGGGCAGCATCGTGTGTTGGTGCTGGAGACCAGAGGTGATGGATCATTCAGGTGGGTCAGTGATGTTCAGACTGGGACCTTGGTTTATGTTCTCCTGTCTGTCCTCTTGGGAGGATTAACATGATGATGATTTTGTACAAAAGGTTAACCTTTTGCTGAGTCTTTCTGAGGAAATAGATGCAGTTGATCTGCCCAGAAGAAGCAGCCCTAGTTAATACAGAGTGGAACCAAACACTTCAGATTGGGATAGTTTCCACTCTGCAAAGTCTGTAACACAGTTGTGGCATTTGTGGTCTTGATTAGAAATCAGTGCTGAAATGGATGAGTTTGTGTTTCTCTGTCCCGAGACGGAGGCTGCAGTTTGACAGGTGGCATGAGGTGCCGCTGCCACCAGTTGAGTGGGGCACAGCTTGTCCTTCCTGGGAACCAGAGTAAGGACCTGGTCTGGCTTTGTGCTCCCTTCTTCCTTTCCATGGATGGGAAGGGATGGAAGTGAGAACTGGGAGGAGAGAGAGGTGGAGCTGTTTCTTGTGTGACACTTTCAGTGCTTGACTAGATCATCAGAGAGGAAATTCTGGCTTGTTTCACTATTCTGTACTTATAAAAAACAGTTATGGGAACAGTATGAAAAGCACACCGTTATTTAGTGACTCTTTCTGTCTCAAACATGATTTGTAGGAATATAAATGAAGTGAGATTGTCATTTACATTGCTGCGATGCATGGTCCAGCCAGCTGAGATTGGGCTGCTGTTCTAATAACGGTGACATTAATATTTGGTCATTTTCTCAAATAGTGTTTTTCCTCACTGCAGCTCATGTGCTTTATAGGATAAAATTGGTATTACTGCCTCCTGCTGCAGTCAGTTGCTTCGCTGTGGTTTGCCCAGAGCAGCCCCAGTGATCCCCAGTTCTCCTCCCTCTCTTCCCCTGTCAGGGACCACCTTCAAGGGCCTTTATTCCCCATCTTCCCCCACCCCCTTGTTTTTTACAACCCTACCTCACTTCTTTGCTCTCCCTGCCCTGTGCTTTTCACCTAAAGACCACTTGAGCCCAAAGTCTTTTGTCAGAGGTGACACAAAGTATTCAGGGACATTTCTTAATGACAAAACAAGGGGAAATGGGTTTAAACTGAAAGAGGGGAGGTTTAGATTAGGTATTAGGAAGAAGTTCTTCACTGTGAGGGTGGTCAGACACTGGAACAGGTTGCCCAAGGAAGCTGTGGATGCCCCCTCCCTGGAAGTGTTGAAGGCCAGGTTGGATGAGGCTTTGAGCAACCTGGTCTAGTGGAAGGTGTCCCTGCTGCTGGCAGGGGGGTTGGGACTGGATGAGCTTTAAGGTCCCTTCCAACCCAGTCCATTCTATGATGACTCACACAGGTTGATTTGAACTTTCATATCTAGAGATATGCCCTGGGAAGCAGACCCTTATCTTACCTGCGTTCAGCCAAAGCCAACTCATTTTTAGAGCCCGAGGCAAAGCTTGCTGAAGTTAATGGAAGGATTTCTATGGGCTTCAGTAATTTTACTGCCTTGAGTGATTTTGGCTGCCTTGTAATGGCATTGAGATTCAGCCCAGCAGGAAGGCGTTGAGTGTTTCCTCGTTTACCCTTGATGTTTATGGCACATAGCTACATTAATAGCTGAATTAGAGCTGCCTTTCAAGATACTTACAGCTTGCACTGATAAATTTTGGGGCCAAGTCTTTAATCCTGCTCTGGAAAATTTTTCCTTGTTACTTAGTGAAATGATCTGGATGGTTTTATTGCAGTAGTAATGATGGCCATTAGTAGATATTAATGTTTGTGGAAAACATATCGTACCATCAGTCCATTTCCCAGCTCGTGCCATAAAAATCAGCAAACCCGTACCTGTAGAAACACACAGATGCTGATCTTCCTGAAGCTTGGCAATTCACCTTTAAAACAGAAGAGCAGTGCTCAGCTATGCCTGTCTCAGCTGTGAGGATTGAATACATCCATCACATATCTCCTTGAGGTGATGCAATGTGTGGGTGGGTTATTTATTCCAGATGGCTTTAGAACAATTTTGTCTGGGGAGAGTTGTGTTTTCACTGATGATTTTTTTTTTTTAAGAACACTACATCAAACAGCAACTCTCACTTCTGCCTGCCTGTCCTCAGTTCCTTGGTATTTCACTTGAAGCTGTTGTCAAGGCCCAGGGATCTGTTTTTTTGAAAAATCTATATATGTTTGTTTGATCTATATATGTTGAGAAAAAAATTAACAGCTTTTCAAATATTCTGTGTTGTAGAAATTACCATTAAATAGCATTATAAAGAAGCTGTTTTGCTGTGGCTGGCTGTGTACAGTGTATAACTTTGTTGTGTATCAATTCTACTGTGAATTTACAGCCTGGCAGGCAACCTAGTTTGCAAATGAATTTAATTACTGGCCACAGACCGGTGTTTGTTTGCACAGATGTTATTGAGCTCAGTGGGAGCAGGAGATGCTCACCTTCAGTTAAGGAAGGCACCAAGAGGAACCTGACCATGCCAGGGCAGAGGTGTGCCTGGGGAGGCCTCATTTTAGCTGTTTTATTTGTGTTCCTGTCCTGGTTTTGCTTAATTCCTTAACGTGAGGTGGCGTGGTGTTGAAAGAAGCATCTCTCTGCTGCGGTTTTTGTGTGGACATTAATATCAGCCACGTGGCTCCCTGTGATAAATTAGAAGGCGTTCTGATAAGATGAACAGAATTCTGTGCTCAGTTGGCAAGAAACAAGTGATTTTGTTTAATTTGACTCAAGCATTATTTAAACCTCTTTTTTTTTTTGTTATTTTTTTCCGAATAGGAAGACCCGCTATGTCACCAGGCTTTTCAAAACACTTAACACCTTGCAAACTCGTGAACTTCTGCAGCTGACTTTGTTACACCCTCTGTGTGCCAACAAAGGAGCCAGAGTTTGGTAACAAAGTGATGGTCAGTTTTATGCTGCAGAGCAAAAGCCACTTTAGATGGTACCAAAATTCACCTGACAGAAAATGATAGTTGGTGGCTGAAAGACACCGGTCCCCATTTTGCAGTCCGTATATCACAGGACTTTTAATGTTCTGCCTGGAGATAAAGCGGGGAGGAAAAAAAAAAGACAGAAATGTTAAAATTAATTTCATCCTTTGTCTTATCTATGATAATTTCTGTGCTGTATGTTAATTTTCTTGAAACAAGTGTCCAAATCAAAGGCAAGTCTTGATAACTAAGATGTACACTGGAATTAGCATATCTGCGGCAAGCTTAGAATTTTTTCCTCTGGTTATTTGCAGGGGAAAGCTTTTTATGTAAAACTAGGCAATGCTTTTGAAGAGACAGATGGAGTAAGAAGATATATATGTTCTGTGTTTGTGTTGGAAGTACCAACTAATACAATTAATGGATGACTGCGTAAGCACTCCCAATTAGAGCAGAAGGATGTATGAAATTGTATCATGGGGCAGGGTGTCAGTGTAAAGCCGTATTTCTGTATCATCTGTACTGGCAGTTTCTGAGAATGCTGAGACCCTGCCCCACAGAGCTGGGGATTTTTTTTGCCTTCCTTAGGTTTCTCATACAGCAGTGATTGCTCTTGTTGAAAAGGATATTTTCTTCTGCAGAAGTGTTTCAGCAGGGTGGAAGGTATTTTTTGTGCTATTCTCTCTCTTTTTTTGTCCTCCCCGCCCCTTTTTTTCCTCCTATACAGAAGGCAGATTTTTTCAGTGGAAAGAAATATTTTTGTGGTCAATGCTTCATGAAGAGTGTTGTATTGACAAGCCATTTCCCACCTTGAAAAGTTTCGATAGGAAGAGTTTATAACCACAGAGATGTTTTAGATATGGAGACATGTAAAGTTATCTAAAGAAGTCCTGAGTTTGTGTGTGAAGTGATGTGCTGATGTGATTCCACGCAGCGTGCAAATACCCATCCCAGACACTGGCACTTCACTTCTCCTCTGGGCACCAGAAGCCTCGGAGCTCAGGTTGCCTGTCTGACTTGGTTGGACATGTCAGACTTGAGACAGGCCTGCAGAGTGGGATAGGAAGCCAATTATTTCTGAGAAGAGCTTCTTTCCCTCTGTGTTTGGCTATAGAGTTGTCAGTTTGTAGGGCTACTGGTGCCTTTAATGAGCAGCAGAAACTCTCAGATGAAAAATAACTCATTTGCTGTAACCTTCCTCTGGTCAAGTCTTGGCACTGGGAAACTCTGACGACTGCGTGAAGTGACGTGACCCCAGTACAAGGCATTGTAGCTGAGTGTAAATCGAGCGCTTCTCATGTGGCACTTATTTCATCCCCACTCAAACCTCCTTTTGTTCCCATCCCCTCGGCTGAGGTCCCAGGGACCTCCCAGACACACAGCCCCCATTCAGCCGTGGCTGTGGCTGCTTGTGGTGTCATCTTCTGGGTTGGTTTCTGAGAGTGGCAAGTCCCTGCCCCACAGAGTTGGGGGTTTGGCTGAACGTTCTGTACATTTACAGAACACTTATCAGTCTGCCAGTTTGTCCTTGCAAAATACAGTTTGCTAAGAGGCTGTTAATATCTTGCTGACATAGGATAATGGTAAAGATTACTGGAAAGAATCTCTGTATTGTAAGGCTGAAGAAGCACTTCTGTAGTATTGAGAACAGCAGTAGCCCTAGAGTTCTTCCATGTTCTCTGCACAGCAGCCTCTCTGCACTACATTTGTCCCAGCACCTCCTGTTTCGCCTCCCCCTGTCAGCTTTCGTAGTGTATTTACCTGTGCAGCAGGGAGAAACTGAGCAAAGCCTCGAAAAAAACCCCAAACCAACACCATTAGTTGCTTGCTGCAACAAATTGTTAGCATTTGCTACCTTTATACCACCTTTGTTTTGGGGGGAATTGGTGTGGTTAATGTTTGCCAACTGGAATAAATGATTTGAGCCCAATTCAGAGTAAAAGTTTGGGCAAGGTCTGAAGGTGTCTGACTGCAAGGGCTCTCCCTTCCCACCAGCCCAAGTTATTTGTGTCGGAGTTTCCAGAGGGGAAGAGCCCCACACCCAGTACTGAATTTTGTCCCCAGATATGGTAATTTATTTTGAGCATCCCACAGTCTTTTCTCCACCTCCATGGGATTGATAGCTCAGTATCCTGAAGCTGCCTGCTACAAAATATTCCTGTATATTAGGGGTTTTTTTTAATGACTTAACCAAAGTGCTGTCACACCTTGTTGTTAGAGATACAACACAAAATTCATGTCGACTGTTTTTACACTTATGGAGAGTAAAGAGCTGTCTAGAACAATGTGGTTTTTAAAATGTTTTAAGGTTCTGGGTGGTTCTTTCAAAAAGCATGAGGTAAGAAGAATGCACGTAGCCTGAAGATGCATGCATTTAATTTTTAATTCTGCTTACTGTTCTCAAAACTGTATGGATCGGGGAAACTTTGTTTGTTTGTTTTATTAGTGACTTAAAGACAAAACTAAAATGAGTTGCTTACAGTCACAACACAGAAATGCTCAGGAATCCTGGAGAAACAGAGCGCGGACACCATTGCTAGAGCCTAATGAGCTGTCACAGTGCTGGGCCACGTAGTCTACTGCAGTTAGGAAAAATTGTTGTCATGGTAAAAATGATTATTTTAATTTGTGGAACTGTTTCAAGTCTTGCTCTTTCCATAGTGAAGAATTAAGCCACAAGGCACTAACATGGAGGTCACCAAAGTGCCGGTCTGTGTCCTTACATTAATGTTTGAGCTCAATAGGCTCAGCCAGTGTGCATGTATCTTAAGAAATGTTTGTTCTAAGCCAGCTGTTTTGGGCTGATTCTTTATACCAGGTGGGTGATATGGCTCTGCACTGCCAGGACGTGCTCTGGGGTTGTCTTTAGTTCATCTGTATGATCTCCTGTGTCATTAATGACTGTGCAGTAGAGCTGTCTTCTCGCTTCTGCTGCTTAGGCTGAGCTGTCTTTCTTCTACACGTGCTCCTGGTACACAGAACGATGTTCACACCGAGACTTTCTCACCTGTGCTGTTTGTGTTCTTGTGTGGAATCACACAATGCCTTTGCTCGAGCAGAAACATTTTATTCTGCATTTGGATTATCATTTCCTTCATTTGTGAGGGATCAGAATCCTTCAGAGCGACGTTCCTTGGTAGAAGTAACAGTTGGGTAGAAACCCATCTGCAGCAGTAAGTTTGCAGGGCTATGAATTGTTTTTGCTTACACTTGGTCAAACGTCAGCTTCTCATTTTTCCTTTACAAACACAATCCCTGTTAGCATCAGTGACAATTATGGGGAGATTCTCCAAAGCCTTTCTTTGATTAGTCGGATTTTAATTTGTAAGCATGTAAAAGGGATAAGAAATCCCTAATTATCATTTACTAATACGTTGTAAGAATCTTGTTACATCAGGCTGCTGTAGAAATCCAGTTGAATAGCGCTGGTAAAGCTGCAAGAATTCATTTCCTTTGGGACTGAGTGCTGGATCAGTGAGAAGTAAGCTGACTTTATCTATTGTACTTCACAACAGCTCTACACCCCAGCATTCTTGAGGCTCTTTCCAGAGATGACTCTTTGGTGGTTCTTCATCCATCAGAGCTTTTGCAGGATTGGGTATTTCAGAAGTCTTCCATTGGGTCCATGAGATGAGAGTGGCGATCTGCCTGCCCTGGACAACTGTCTACGGGGAACTGAAGAGGTTAAGCCTGAAGGGACATCCTTCAGAGGTGTCTGCCTTGCTCTGCTGCTTTTTTAGTCTGGTCAGTGATGGTTTAGCAGAGATTTGTAAGAACAGTATCGTTTGGAAAGACATGAGGACGTCGCTGTGCTTTCCTCATCGTTGATGTAACAGCGAGGAAGGTGTCGGTGATAAGTGATAGCTGCTCTTTTGTGTGAGATGGGAGGGTTCCTTTAGCAGGTTGCCAGCGTACATTTAATTGTTAATTACACGTAATGTAGTCCTCATTAATATTCTACACTGTAAAATGTTAATTAGATTTATTTTCTCAGAATCACAGAAGATTGAGGTTGGAAAGGACCTCTGGAGATCAACTGGTTGACTCCTTGCTGAAAGCAGAGCACAGTTGAAAGAAAACATCAACTTTTGACTTAATATAATCAGTGCTCATTATGTTGGTGTGAGGACGTGGACACTTTACTTTCCAACAGACCATCAACACCTACTAATGCACTTTAATCTCATGATTCTTGCTGGGGATCCTCTAGTACTGCTTTGGGATTGTGACAGAGTTCTGCTAATGCAGTGTGACCTGTTTGCAGTGTTACAGTACTGCTGTGCCTTCAATCCTGGATTTTAGCCAAGTTTTTTCATATATATATGCACTTTTGTTTCTCATATCTATGTATACATATGTCTTTGTGTGTGTAGAGAGACTGAGAAACAGGCTTCTATGGGTAAAGACACAAAATAATTTACATAATATATAAGGCAAGAGAGTTCAGACTGCAAGTACATTTGAAATCCATATATATTATATAGGAAGTTTACCAGAACTTGTACAAATTCTGTCAGGAAAAACAAGTTCTGTGTTGTTAGTAAGCATCAATGATTACTTTATAATATTATAAGTAGTGTGCTTACATGGAAGCTCAGACTATTTATAAGAACATGGGCAAAGCAAAGGGAGAGAAGAAATGTAGGCAGGTCATTATATTATATATATGGTACAGTAAGTACTGGTTGGACAGAGAGGAAAACCCACTTTCTTCCCCCTGCTTGCTGCAGAGTAGGGAAAAACAAAAGGGTGGTGGGAAGTGGAGGTTTGTGCTACGAAATCCCTCGTGGTGGCGATGGGTGCATGGAACAGTAGTTTCCATTTTTGTCTGTGTGTGTTAACAGAATGACACGGCTGCTCTCAGATAGCCGCTCCTTCTGTGGGTGTGTTTATCTGCTAAAGCTTTCAGAGTGCTTGGCAAACCACAGAGAATATATCCTTCTAGACACTGTTACAGAATTCCCATGTGTTTTGCCTGAAGAAATACAGGAATTGGGCAGATGAGCCAGAAATACCCTGCAGGTGTGTGTTCCCTCTCCAGCTTCTGGCCCACAGTCCTTCCACGCTGCGGTGATGCTTCGCGCCGTGCCGGTGTTTGCTGCCAGAGGCTGAGCCGCAAACTCGGTGGGAGTGCCGTGTATTAATTGAGCAAAGCCTTGGTTTGAGGGTCCTTGTCAGCAATTCGCTTTGGAAATGCTGCAAACCCCGTTCAGCTCGTCCAATGTCAGTCCAGCAGTGTGATGAGGATGCGTTTTGCCCAATTTCTTGGTTTCTGCATGCAGAATTACAGGCTCTGTTGCTGTGGAGACCGGATCTCTCCACAATCAGGATCCGCGCTGACTGACATTAACGATGCTGTGTAATTAGGGGCAGGGAATGGCCACAGCAGCTGGAACTGAGGCCCGTCACTGATCTCTGCTGAAACCAGCTGCT
>NW_010297372.1:59372-59797 GCF_000700745.2 Antrostomus carolinensis | reverse complement strand
TGCGGCCGCGTGGGTGCCAGCCTCTCTACGAGTCCCCAGGTGCCCCCGCTGGAAATCTTGTGTGTGTTGTGCAACACGGCGCGCCCTGACCTGCTCTGCTGGGAATTGGGAAGGTGTTTGCATTCAGGAAGGGTGAGCCTCAGCAGGCTGCCTGCTGAGCGCTCTGGTTTTCTACAAAATACCAAGTGGCGCTTGGAGCTGGATCCGTGAGAAGCCCCATGGGACAGGGACACCCTAGGTGGAGTGAGTCTAGAAGAAGGGGTGTGGGGAAAGATTGCTGTGAGGCAGGGATGAGGCATTGAAGAAGAGGTGAGCTGTGACTGGCTACCAGAAGGCCTGGTGACATGCAAGAAGGTGCATTTGGGCTCCTAGGGAAGTGGTTGAGTCTCCATCCCTGGAGATATTTAAAAGACAGGGAGATGAGG
>NW_010297372.1:52877-59345 GCF_000700745.2 Antrostomus carolinensis | reverse complement strand
CTCGATGATCTCAAAGGTCTTTTCCAACCAAAGGATTCTATGATTCTGTGATAAGGAGATGTCAGTAGATGACCCTTCAGTCCAGGAGCTTGTTTGGAAGGCAGACAACAAACTGGCGTTAAGGGATGTTCTTACCACCAAGTGGTTTTTGGTTTTGAGCTCAGAAGCACTGAGTGGCACCCAGGAGCTTCAAGAGATGTGCTTGCTGCCGAACAAAGGGATTAAGGAGAGGCCTAAACTCAGGAGACTTAATAAGATGTTTGTCCCTTATCTAATGATGGGAATGTGAAATTTTCCTTCTGTGTGGATCTGAAACTGAGTGCTGCCCCGGGGCCCTGGTTTTCAGCTTTCTTCTTCTCAGAGCTCCTGTGTGCATGATGCTGGTCACATCAGGAAACTCGGGGTTTTCAAGGGCTGCCAGCAGTTCTGTGTTCCCTTCTTGTATTTAACAGCTTGACTCGTGATTCAGGGTCTACCTGTAGCAATACTAAGCACCCATTATAGGAAATGAGGCCAATAAAAATGTCACTTTTGAATTACAAATGCCACGTGTAGTCTATATGTCCTGAAGAAGAAGATCCAAAGCATTTCTGGTTGGTACAACTGAAACTAGAGGATACATTTGCCCTTGTAAATTGAGGATTAAGTGCCTTTCATTTCACAAAGCTGTTCTTGAAAAGAAATGCATTAGTACATTAGTACTTACTATGGCTATAAATAGAGAACTGCAGAAAGGCCTAGGAGGAAATTAATAACTTCATCTTCAGAAATAAGATTGATCATGCAGAATAAAAAGTCTTTCTGCCACCCATTGAGCAAGCATCGAGGAGAAAGTAAGTGCTCAAAGCCTGGCCTGCTCACTGAAGGAGGCAGAGGGCTCATGAAGATATAACAGGTGATCTTTAATTCAGACTACATAACAGGGGCTGAATAAAGATTATGGTCGTAATTAGAAGTTTTTTGGTTTTTGAGTTCTTGTCTTTGCAGCCAAAATAACCTTGTGGTACACGCTGAGCCAGTTCATGCACGTTGGGCTAGAGGATGGATGCTAAAAGCATCAGTTTGAATGAGCTTTCTCAACAAAATTTGGTAGCCTGACTTTCAGTCTTCCCGTTCTGTTAGCACCTGAATTAGCCCAGAGGGGTGGAATACACAGCAGAAGAAGTGGCCATTAACAACAAGCCCATCTAGCCGTGCCCTTCACAAGAAAAGGCCCATATAGAGTCTGGATCTGCTGTTGATCAGGGTTTTTGTTGGGCAGTTGGCTCCCTGTGCTTGCTGAGTGGCATTTCTATCTTCTGTCTCGCCTTGGCTGCATTTCTGTTGTGGGGCTGGGTTCAGTGCATAACATGCAGTTTAAGATGTTGGAGGAGGTGAGACCGTACGGAGAATATTGCCAAATACATTTCTGTTGCAGAAGTTCCTGCTTTTCCCAGCACAGGAACAGGTTAAAACAGCAACAATAAATGAAATGAGGAAAAGAAACTGAAGGACAAAATACCAGTAACTGGCTTTCTTGCCCTCTCCTTCACAAAACAGCAGCTGAAGTGGCTATTCCTGTAGGCACGTGTGGTTTGATGGGTGATTAATTCAGAAATAGGCCCCTCATAGGTGACTCCCCAGCAGGAGTTAATCTGAGATGGTACAAAGGCAACGGGAGTCTTCCCAAAGGTTACTGCAGTTTCTTCTCTCCTCACTGGCCACCGTTTTCTGTCTGACTCTGGGAGATGATCAGGTTGTGGAAACACCATTTGCTGAGGCACTTACTATGCCTTGATGGATAAAAATAATATGTTTTGTATTTGAAAGTGGCAGTTTTGTCCTTCCTGTGTGTTAAAAGACTGTGTTAAACCCCAAATGCATTTCTGGTGATGGTAGGTGAGAAACCCCGGGCTGTTCCTTCTCATGTGGAAACTTGAGTTGAATGCTCAAAGTGGCAGTTTTGTCCTTCCTGTGTGTTAAGACTGTTAAATCCCTAATGCATTTCTGCTGATGGTAGGTGAGAAACCCTGGGCTTTCTCATGTGGAAACTTGAGTTTAATGAGAGAGTTTAATGCTGCTCTGAATATAATGTGTGGAGTTACACTGTGGATTGTACGATGGAACCTCCTTAATCTCACTGGAGGAATGAGAAAGGTACTGTGGGTGCAGAAAAGCAGGAGGCACTCTGCTCTGTCCTGGGTGATACAGGGAGCGGTGAAAGCAGCGTCGTTAATATAAAATGCAGTGTAAAATCATTTATTTCAAGGTCATATGGCCTGTTTGTGTCTGTGGGCATCTGCTGCACTCAAATGGAAGCTTTAGTACTTTAAGGGGTGTCTGTGAGGAGCAGCATGCAGAATTGGGTGTCACTGTTTGTGCCTGTTGTGGTGTAAGATGTTTGGAAAGGAAATGTTGCTGCAGAGCCATTTCCTTAGACCTTCCCTAAGCATAGTTGGAAATTAGTGCACAATAGTTGACTTTTTATTTCGAGCTGTAAAACCCAGTTGCCCAGTGAAGAACTTCTTGATCTTGTAAAACTCTATTAAGCTTTTAAAGGGCATTAAGGGTATGGAAGGCTGTTGATACAGGTGAAGCCTGACAGAAATGTTGGCGTTCAGGGATCGGGTCCCTGCTGAGGACAGCCGGGACAGGAGTGCCACCATGTGGTGCTCAGCTGGTGCTAGCAGCTCCCATTCCCCATCCTTAGAAACAGATTCGACTTTGGGGAAAAATAATTTGATTTATTGCCAATTTAAAGAGATTTGGTTAAGGGGAAATAAAGAAGAGGAGTGTTAAAGCAAACCTTTCTTCCCCCTTCCCAGGCTCAGCTTCGCTCCTGGCTCCTCTGCCCTCCTGGAGCAGCGCAGGGGATGGTGGTGAGGTGTTCCAGTCCCTGCTGAGTGGGTCCTCTGTGCCACTCCTCCCCTCTCTTGTTTAACAATGCACATCCCGCTGTTCCCAAATCTAAACTGCCTTATCTGTCCTAAGACGTGGACCTGGTGTTCCTGTGGAAGATGCAGCAGTTGTTAGCCCAGCGTTGCTGTGTGGGATGCTGGTCTCTGCTGGGTTGCAATACCCCCTCTCTGTCTCTTTTTGGGTTTCAATAATAATTCTACAAAATTATGTGTATGTAGGGATGATCCCCGTGATAAACTTCTCTGGTTTCTAAACACGGCTTGGGGTGTAAACCTCTAAGGGGAGGAACAGGGAACACCTGGGATGTGCTTCTGCAATTCTAGTTACCCTAAAACCTCCGTGTACCCAGGCAAACCAAACGGTTCCTCCTCACAAACCTCTCCTCTTGAGGGTGTGCAAGTGCTGGTAGAGATGAAGCTTCCTCTTCCAGGACAAAAGACCACTTGGAAACTATAGTTGAGCTCAGTAGAGACAAGTGTGGATCTCAGACTAGAATTTTACTGAGCTGGTGAAGTTCCTACACCCTTTGTACCTGTCTGAGGTTGAGAGGCTTTCTTCTGCCCAGGCCATCCTTTTGTCTGGATATGAACGCACGGCATCGAAGGTGGACTTGAGTGTTGTGAGCTAGACAGAAGAGTGTGCAGTGAGACCCAGGCTTTCTAACGTCCATAAATTAAAAAGTATTTAGAATCTTCAGACCTTGTGGGATCTGAACCTACTGGTTATAGAGCAACATGGTGCAGTATATAGGCTTCAAATAGATTCTAATCAACAGCATAGGCTTTACTGTTGATTTGAATCGTTCTACGAAGGTCGTTTACTGTTAGCCAAACACAAATCTGTGTCTCAGCTGATGAATTAAAAACCCATTTTTATTAAGAAAGCACTTTGCTACGCATCCTTGTGTCTCCAGAGAAACAAATGGACAACTAAAGGAGTGGAAGGGACTTGTGAGTCCTCTTTGCTGGCTGGTTGCAGTTCCAGCGAGATGAATCCTAAAGATTTTATTGTTCTATTGAGGATTTCTGAAAAGTTTGTTTCCTTCAGTACGGAAAAGATGATGTCTCAGGACATCTCTGTATTATACCGTGGTGGTCAAGGCAGTGACCTTCAAGCCAGCACCACCAGAGATGAGATGAGCGTGTGAGCACAAGGCTAGAAATGAACCCAGCTGACAGACGGGGCGCGGCGTGCTGCCGTGCCTGTCCCGCCTTGACGCCCTAGCGGCGCGCTCTGCCGTGCAGTCCCAAGTGAATATACTAATGCCTGACTAGTCTGGTCCTCCTTTTTTAGAGCTGCTCTACTTTACGTAAATAATGGTGTTGTAATTGGGCCGTTGATTCATTGAGGTGATAGGACACCTGGGATTCTGAATCTAGGCTGCTCACATGCCCAGGGATGCACTAAATCTGACTTAGGTTTTGTCTTTGTTGTCTCTCCCTGGCATGTACAGCTTCTGCCTTTTCTGTACAAACCAGTTAATTCCTGCTTTGAAACTCACTTTCTGTGATGGTTAGTGTCATCAGGAGAACCTGCATGTCTTGAAAGGTCTTCTGGGCCTGGTGGCTCTGTGGCCAGGGAGGAGGACAGCCTCTGTTGGGTGTGCTCCAGGGGTCCTGACGTGACAGAATGGAAGTAAAATGCTGCCTGTAATCCAGTGCTGCATGCTGTGGAGATACAAGCTGGTTTTGCTCTTTGCAAGAGCTTAGGGATGATAAATGGAGCTGTGAGGGAAAGCCTGGAATGAAGTATTGCTTTGGCCTATTTATTTTGTCCTCCTCCTTAACCTGAAGTCTCTATTTGCTGCCTTTATCCCTTTCCAGCATAGAGCACAGCCTTGATCTATGGGAATAAATCATCTGCCCTTTTGCCACATGTATACAAACTGGTCTGGCTGCTCAGATTTGAGCTGCTCCGAGGGCTGAGGGTCAGTTTTACTTAGGTTTTTGCAGAAATAGTTTTAGTCCATTCCATCCACGGTTCAGTATCAACTTAACGTTGATCAGACGGGTGTCTGATCTTCAAAGAAGCTTCTGTGTATGCTCTTAGGAGCGTCTCATGCTACACATGGCAAACTTCCAGGGCTCCAAGCAAAGAGCATCCCATTTTTGACTTTCAGAGCAAGGTCCAGGAAGTGGACAGGTTACTGTACTTGTTAATCATTGTTTGTGACACTCCTGTCTTGGTGAAATGTAGAAGTGCCAGGTGTGTAGTGATCATGGAGGGGATCATTGGATGAGCTCAGCCGAGTTGCAGCGAGGCTTCCTGTTACATCAGGCATGCCAAGTGACAGTGTCCTTCTGGAAGGGTATGGCTTTTACTAGCAAACTCTGCAAAGCATTTTCAAATCTCCACAAGAGCAAGAGATTGTTTGGCAAAGTGATGCAGACAGCTCTCATTTTGTAGCGTCTTTATTCCCAAGGTTCCCAAGAAGCCACCAAGTGTTTTTCAAAATTTATTCCTTTTAGAAAGACCCTGCTTTTAAAGTGAAGACGGTGATTAATCTAGACAGAGTGCTGCCTTTATTCTAGCTATGCATTGGGATCCATTCCTGTTCGTAGTTTGAGAAGGCAAGGTCTTCATCCTCATCTTCCCAAGGAGTTAATGAAGTGGAAGGCACATGAGGAACAAATTCATGGTAATGTATGCCTCGCTGTGTGTCAGACACGCCTCTTGCTTCTGTGGAATGCTCTGTTTCACCTAACTGAAGGTGTCCTGTTGGGGACAAATTCTTTTACCCCGTGAGACTGGTTTCATAGTAAAAGAAAAAGCTGTGCAGCAGATATCCCTTCTAGCACGCTGCTTCAGTTCAATGTGAACACAGTTGTGGCCTGGCACACTCGGGCAGATCAGCGATACGATTGCCCAAACCATTTCAATCTATCAGTTGAAGAAGAAAATTTACTGAGGGCCATGTTTGTGCTCCCCAGGTACAGCCCTGGGGAAGGATCTCAAAGTCCCTTTGACTGCAAGTCAAGCTGCTTCTTGACCAACCATTCACACCGATTCCAGGAGACTTCCTACAGCCAGAGTTGGTGTCTTAAATGTCTGAATGCTGCAGAAACACTAAAGGTTAAAAATTAGTAGCATTCTTGATATAAAAATGTAAAGTCAATGTAAAAGTGAAAGTGACATTACATTCCACAGCCCTTGAAATAATGGAAGTATGGAGGATAGCAGTGGTCTCCTGTGCTTTTTGTGTCTGGGAGGAGTTTTTTATTACAGCATTCCATAAACAGTTAAAAATTAGAAGTTCTATTACAGTATTGCTTTTAAGAAGGGCAAGGAAAAGGCTGGTGTTTGGAATGTGAGATCTACATTATGTTTTTAAGTCATACAAGGACAACAAGCTTCCCCTGTGACTTCTGAGGAATTTATGTCTTTAGCTGACTGAAAAATGACTTGTAAAATTGATATTGTTTAGAAAAGGTATAGTAATAGTTTATGAAATGCTTTTAAAAGGTCACCTGGCAGGTGGTTACTGAAGAACACAGACTGGTAATCCAAGGCCAGCAGAAGCTCATGACACAGTGCCCTTCAGCAGGGGGTTATGGCCTGTGGCCTGTCACT
>NW_010297372.1:44219-52820 GCF_000700745.2 Antrostomus carolinensis | reverse complement strand
ATTTCTGATACCTCAAGGCTGTTTGGATTTTCTCAAGTTTTTTCTATAAAAATTCCCTATTTTTATAGTAGTCTGTGTCTTTGGGCCACTGAGGATTTCATGGTGTATTTAGAGAGCATCTTATTCCACCTTATCCTGATCTTCCCTGTCCTAACAGGTAGTAGGAGAGTGGACAATGGAGGTAGAATCTGTACAGTAGGACCTTTCTTCCATGGAGTTAGTCCTTTACCACCTCCTTGTAATCAGTGTCAGTGCATTTCATGGGGTTTTTTTTTTCAGACGGATGTTGTTACCTTAGGGGAATTTACAAATCCATTAATTAAACCCTATCCAGTCTTCGTTGCCAAACTGTTTCAGAGGCATTGGGAAAGTTACCTGAGACAATATGACTATGAGTAGAGGTGACTGTTGATGTCCTGAACAGGTGAACTATTTCTAGGAACCCGGGTGCTTACTGCAGCATTTCCCCCCAGAGCAATGTGTGTTTTGGCCACCCCAAAGCTTTGTGCTTGGGCTGCTGTGATGCTCAGTTAACTGTCTGGAGATGTGACGCTGTGGCTGCCTCAGCATGATTTCACCAGGAGAGGGAGATATTTGCCATTCATTTCCTCAAGCTCTCCTGCTGGGAGATGCAACACGGAATGTTTTCAGCAGAAAACATGCCATATTCATCAGGTCTGGCTTCTGGAATTTGGAAACTTGACTTTTCAGCTGTGCTAGACCTAGGGTTTCAATCCAAATTTCCTATTTGTCCTGAAGATCTTGTGTTTACCACTGTGGTGAAATAGTTGATTATAGAAACGTGAAGGTTGGTTGTGGTCTCTTGGGTCTTTGCTGCCCTTCCGGCATCAGAGCAGAGGATTTTGCAGGTGAGTAGAAGCTCGGGGTTGTTGGCTCAGAGCAGCGCTGCGTGCCTTCTACACTGGTGTTTGCTGGGGCCCACGTTGGATCTGAGATGGACCAGTTGGGCAGCACTTCCAAACACACACGTGCAAACAGGACCAGACACGTGTCCCCAGTGGTTCCCAGATGCTCTGATTTTGAATTCCTGATGCTTTTTTACACACCTCTTGGCTTGGCACTCCCTGGGGGTGGGAAGGCTGGGGGCACCCCGAGTGCAGTGTCCCCCAGATGCGCTGCCGAAGGTTCCCGGGAAGCTCTCCTCCTTGGGATTCACTCTGTAGTAAATCCCTCGGGATTTATCTCTCCTGCCAAACAAAGGTGTGCTAAAGGCACAGTTTGGCTGTAGGCTGGAGGAGTTCAGCACACCACAGGTAATAACGCTGTTCTGTGTACTGGTTTGCTCAGACTTTGAGACCTCTGGAGTTATTTGGGTGGAGGAGAGACTCCTAAAGTAAAGGAATCTCAGCATTCATTCTTTTGTGAGGAAAAGGTGGAAAACGTGTGGCTTAGAACAAGGGTTTAATATGTTAATGTGTTTAATGTGGTGGTTAATTTGGGGAGAAGGGTTTAATATGTTAATGTGTTTAATGTGGTGGTTAATTTGGGGAGAAGCTAAAAATAGGTTTTGAGAATCTTTAATACAAAATTTTATCCTGTCATTTTATAAACCACTATCAGCTAGGTCTTCTCTTGCTGGAAGCAGTGGGAAAATATGCTTGAAAGATATCTCAAGTGATACAGCTCTTTGCTATAAGTGTTCAAAGCAATGCATCATCTAACTCTTCTTTATGTTTTTACAACATTAAACAAGTGAAAACAATAAAATAGTTGTTGGCTTTTAGAGCAGGCGTGCTAGAATTGTGCAAGTTCTTACTAAAGGCAGATTATTGCTGATGTATTGTAGAAATGGTGTAGTCAGCGTTTTTCTTATGATTGGTTATGTGTAGTCACTTTATTTTTCATATCCAAACCTTTTCACATCCAGGATTACAAGTGGTGGGCCATATAATTAACCATAACTAACCATATAATTAGTCCTGATGGTCTGTCGGTGCTAGAAATGCCATTTCAGGTACTATATGTATAGGAGACAGAAATATAAAGATGCCTCACTTGGTCATTCTTTTCTTCCATATTTTGTGAAATTCAAACCATGAAAGACAATTGTTTATTTTGTGGATCATCTTTAATTTTGGAAGGCTCATTTTTTGGGTCAGACTGTTATATATGCAAATACATATACATACATATATGACAATATTTGTGTAAGTAGCAATCTCAAGCCTTTGTTTTAATAACTATGGACATGTAAACTTTTAATGGAAGGTAGAGAGGGCCCGTTCAAATGTGAATCCACGTGAGCTGGCCCAGATCTGAAGCGCGGGCACGCTTTTACACGTCGCAGCAAGGATGCTTAAGCAGAGCTGATTAGTGCCCCATCCAGGCTGCAACTGAAAGGATTTAAACTGGATGGGATCTGGGTCACGTTGGCTTATGTGGTGCAGTGGCAACCGAGTCAGTTTTCCTGTCCTATGCTCTTGTTGCCCAGGCATAATTGTTTTCATATCGTCATTATTATTATTATTATTTACATCACCCTGAAGCACTTAGCTTGGAGATAAGAGTTCTGCTTCCAGATGTACAAATGTTCCTGTTCTAATTGGTGGTTGTCCATACAACATTGTAGTCTGGCCACAGGATAATTTCTGGCTGTAATGAACTGTTTCATCAGATGAGTCAGTGAGGTATTAGAAAGAGCTCTCCTTTGGACTCTTCAGCCAGCTCCCTGGAAAGACTCCCCTGGTTTCTGCTAAAGCAAGTAACAGGGCAGGGACACAAGTGAAATATGCCAGTACTTTGCAGCATGTAACTGATTTCCTGTGACTTTTGCTCAGATAATTACCCTTGAGCTTGAAAGATGCCCCATCTTTCAGAACTAAAATCATTTCAGCACTATCTGGCTATAATGCAAATGCTCAGAAAAAAGGGTGGAAAAAAGCCTTCTGAGAACAGGCCAGATCATTATAGGGGAAGGCATTCAAGCAAAAATAAAAGGAGGGAGCCTGAGGAGCACTCTGTGTGTGTTGGGAATCATCTGCAGCATCTTCTGGGTGATCCCTCGGCTCCTATTTGGCATCAATAGCAGCTTCTGTCCCCACAAGATCAAAACTGACCACAAAAATGGAAGATGAAGGAATGCAGGGCAGGAAGAGCAGGAGAGGAAGGAAGATGAGAAGGCACATTGTAGTGTTGAATTAAATGATTGTGGTCCTGATCCAAAGTCCATTTAAATGGTTCAGGTGTCTGCTGTTGCCCTTGGCTGTCGGGTCAGGCCCCGCTTGACTTGGTGAAAATAGAATGTGCCATCAATATTTTCAATCAGTATGAAAACTAAAATAAATGGAGTGATGTTTCGAATTAATGCAACTTAACTCTCATTGGAAAACTGCAAGTTGGGTGCCCTTGCCAAAAATGTCTCTCTCTAATGTACGTAGGATTCGAATGAAAAACATACACATCTTGAGTTGCCAGCTTGGCCACAGCTGGGATGTCTTCACATCGCTCACATTTGGGATATTTATTTAAATCTGGAGGCATCAGTCTCTGAAGGGCTTTTCTAGATGCTGTTCTCGGTGTTGATAAAGGCGGTGGGGAGTGCGAAGCGTCGCTGTGTTGTGGCACAGCTCAGGCAGCAGTAAAGGGTGGCTGCAGGGACTGCCAGGATTTGGGAATTCCAGGGGGTTTATCCTGCTGCCTTTGCTGCCCTGGAAGCACTTCACCTGCGACAGTGGTGCTTTGAACTGATTGATCTTACATTCTAAGGAGCAGATGTGTAACCATACTGCCTCAGTTTCTTCATCTGTAATGTGTGGAAAAACAATTTTACAAGAGTAGATGAATATTTTCAAAACTTTTAGGACAAAGGTAGTGAAGCTGTATCTTTTTTTGTGGTGTAATTATTAATAAAATGTAAAGTTGGTTGAACTGAACACACTCAAGACAGAAAGCCCCTGTGCAGGAGGACTGTGGTCCCACAAATATTACTGCATCATCTTTGGGCTGTTTTTAGCACTGACCAGTGTCAGTGCTGTGAATTGTACCCAGGTGGGGGGACAGAAACAAGGGAGGGACACTGAGACTGTTCTGATTCATGTCTACTAACATATGTGCCATAACTTGTGCTTTTCATTTCTTCTTCTGTATTGCTTCTTTTCAATTAACAAAACAGATGTCATCTAGGTACAGAAAAAAAGCCAGAATGTAGTTTTCTGTGTCATCTGTTCAGTACCAGTTCAGTGACACTAATTTCCAGCCTAGAGCTTTCTGGAACACACTGTGTTCACATATTCAGCAACATGAGAATCAGTCAGTGTAGAGCTTTTTTTTTTTCCCCTTACCCTTGATGTTTATTCTTTCAGGAAAATATAAAATGAAACCTGTACAGTGTGGCTATGTGGGTGCTAGCTCACTTCCAGAGTTATTCTACCTTTAGGATTAGGACAATTGCTACTGTGTGTGAGCAATAAATAAGTGTGGATTAAACAACAGATGAGACAGGAAGCAATTTTTCCCATTTTGAGCTGTTTGAAAGCAGGTTTTGGATTTCCAGCTCGTTTCCAGAGCGTGTGAGCAGCTTGGAACTGAACAGAACAGTCTCCGTTCTGGCTTTGGGGGCACGAATGGCTCTTCCCACTCCATCACTGCTTCCCTTTTCCTCCTCACTCTGGGCAACAGTGAGAACAGGTTTGAGTCCCACTTTTTTGGTGTTATTTCTAGGATTGGTTTTAACTTTGTTTTTGCAGTGCCTACCTGGTTTCTGAGGAGAGAACCTTATGTTTATGAGATGGACCCCTGTTAGTGGATATGCTTCAAGGGAAGATAATCACTTGTTTACATCCTCTCCTCTTGTACTCACTCGCTGTTGATTTTCATCTGGTAGGTTTCTATGGACAGAAAATGTTGATTTTTGTCAGCAAATCCTGTCTCTGTACCTGAAAGCTGGCGGGTCAGCCCGAGCCCTGATCGTAGCTGTGGCTGAGAAAGCTCTGCAGCGCAGGAGCTCGTGGTCTGGGCTGGTGGCTCAGGTTAAAACAACAAAACCTGGAGACCGTGAGATGAGGTCAGGAAGTTAATGATTTATGCTAATTTGTAAGGCAGGTGGGTAGGAGCTGTAACCCTAATTAAGCACCCTCTGCACATGTGGATCCCACGGTGAGGGTGCTCCCTTGGAGCTTGTTCACAAACCCCACAGGACTCTGTACAGGTGGAAGTCCTAGAAGCTTCCAGATGGGGATTTGTTGAGTCTCAGGAGTGCTGTATTTCTGTACTGGGAGCTGAGGATGACAAATGCTTTCCAGAGAAAAAGGACCCTTTTTTGGGACTGTGTTCTTTTTCTGTTCCTGTGCATCTGCCCACTCTCCCACTCCCCTCCCACGTGCTGTTTGTGGCAGCATGGCTGTATATTCTGTTTTTCTTATGGAGAGGCTTCACAATACGTTTTCTGTGTTTAGGGGGAAGCTGCTCAGTCTCCATTTTTACTGAAAAGATCTTGCAAATTTCATCTGTAGAATGACGTCTGCAGAAGGATTTTTTTTTCCCTGTAAAGATCTATAATGGCAGAGCAATGACAAGCCATTTTCCACTTCTGCTAGGAAAATCTCGCCATCTAAAAACAGAACACTTCTGTCCTGCAGGGACATGAGCTGCGTCAAGTATTAAGTGTTACATACTTGATGTTCTTCTGCCCAGATTGGATATGTTCTTTCCAAAATCATCTATTGAAAATTACTTTTTTGGGGGTTTTTTTTGGCCACATGGTGATAACATATTTTTATGTCTCTTTGAGGTTATGGGGAAAATGTTTATGGGCCATAATAGTGAATTTACAGAACTGATCTAAAGTTGTTCTTTCCCAGTGATCTTCCTAAGAATATTTTCTATTTAATGTTGTCTTACTTGGCAGCAGTTGTTCAGTTCAAGCACATGATGTTTTTTGTGTAGCATGGCTTACAAAGTGCATCAAGTCCTTTATTCACTTTTAGGTGAGTTTTCTGAAATAACAATTATTTGAGACTGAGCTGATGAACCTGCACATATCAATGATCAAAAAATGACCAAATGTTTAATAATCATGAGTCCTATAAACCCTCCTGTGTATCAAACCCTGTTGCCTGCACTATGTATCACTATTTCAGTATTTAATGGCTTAGGGAAACCCAAAGACCAGGATTTTTAAGTGTTGTGGCCTGTGATTTGGTCTTACTTTCAGATTTTCTCCTTAAGATCCCATGAGAAGGTTGGGAAGAGGAATGCTTTCCCACTCCTTCAGGAAGGCAGAGTTCTGATTAGCAGCTGATAATTTCTGGTTTACAAGTGATGCTACACTTGTGAGCATCACTTGTGAGGTTCGTACAACATGAAGGAGGCAAAGCAAGCTACAGTCCTGTTCAAGAATCCCATTTTCTCCTTGATTTTATCCTTTTGGCTGTCTCACCTGTCTCCCTTTGCTGGGGACTGTTGCCACAGCCGCTGCTTGTGGCTCAGCCCTGGGTTTTGCGTAGCCTTGTTTCTCCCAAATGGGAGCAACTGGGAGAAAATCAGCCTGTGGGAACAGAGGAGCTGGGGACAGGGTTGGCTGGCACTCTGCACCTTGCTGTGTCTGATGTCTTCTTCCACTACAGAAAGACCTTTTGGATTGAGTGCACAGATTGCTGGTTCAAGTACCAAAGAGAGATGCCTGTTGACTTCAGAGTGCTTTGTAATTTCCATATACAAGTACTGTGGAAGTTTTTGGTCTTTGGAATTGGTGAAATTCTCAAAGCGAAGCCTTGTAGTTAAAACACAAGCTGTCAACAGTGATTATTTCCATAATAAAGGGTAATAATAAAGGGTCTTGGTCAATATGAGCTGAAAACAGCCAAGTTCTGTGGGTACAAAAATAAGGTGAGGTCAGGATTAGGGCTGGTCTGTGAGCTCGTGTCGCAGGACATTTGTGTTGCTTGGGTGGTGCTGTGTTACAGTGATATGGTGCTCGTGTTGAGTGGCTGTTCAGTCAGACTCAGTCTCCATCCAAGCCATGAACATTGCAGAGAATTGTTTCTTTATTTTGGTGGTTTTCAGTCAGCGATTTCCCATGTCCCTGGCTTGTTTGGGGTGGCCACACCAGGGATGCAAACCTCTCTGCTGCGTCGGAGCATCGCAGCCCTCCCCTCCCTCAGGACCTGCCTGGATGAGGCCGGATCTGGGGTGCTGGAGGGAGTTGGACTGTGATGAGCTGTCTGCCAGGGACTAGTGCAAAGGCTCCTTTTATCTACGTGGCTCCTGTTGTGATGAATAAATGCTTGAGGCGAATAGCGGTACCAGTTACTCGGGGAGGTGGGAGCAGAGCTTTGATACGCTGGTTGGAGCAGGGGGGTAAGCGATGAGGGAATGACAGACCCATCTGTCTCTGATATTAATGCTATAAGTTAATGTCCCAAGCCCAAATAAAATTTGGGAAGAGGGGGGAGACTAATTAACAACACGCTGTCTCTGTCAGTCTCTGTTGGTCCACAGCTATCATGGTTCTCCATCTTCCACACAGGGCTTGGTCAGTTATCTTAGGGAGTGCCTGAAAGCAGCTTTTGGCACAGATAAATAACAAGCAGCACATGGGGTGGGATGATTTTTACCTCCGTGGCGTTGAGGCTGAGCCCAGATGACGCCGCGTGCTTCCTTCCCCCAGCAGCATCCCCCTCCTCGCTGCGTTGGGCTGGCTGCTGGGTGCAGCTCTCCTGATGCAGCCTCACGTGGCTGCGTAACGGCACAATGAGGAGCTGAAGGCTGGAGAGGGTTTCCAGGCGGCTCTCCCTGCTGCATGCAGGTGAGCAGAGCCTGCGGATGGGTCTCTCCCAACCCGGCAGCTTTTTGCTCCTCGTTTCCTATGGACCGACTCAGCAATAAAGGAGGATTGTGAGGAGGAGAGAGCAGGAAAAGCGGATGTTGGGCTCCTGACTGCACAGACTGCACCATTTTCTTCTCACCCTGCGTAGGGGCGATGCGAGAAGCTGAAGGGAGCTGCTCCCCCTCTTTCTCCTGGTGGTGATGCTGAGGTGGAGCCTTCCTCTCAGTCAGAAGACACAGCCTATCTGGAGGAATCCCGAAAGACCTTTCCCATTTGGTGATGTGTGTTTGAAGGCTTTTTTTTTTCCTCACTCCCCAGCTAATTGTGCAGCTTGCCTTCCCTTGCAGTGGCAGCCCAGGCGGAGCAGCGTCAGCCTGCTAGCAGATATCTGCCGGCTGCTCTCGGGGTGTGTGAGTGTGCGTGGCTGCCAGCACTCTGGCACATTGCGGCTGTGGACGTGGCTCTGGTGCTTCTGAGTTATGGGTGCTGCAGAGGCTGGAGCAGAGCCCTGACCTTTCCTGGGGGACCAGAGGAGGAGGAGGAAGAGTGGATTACACGGTGAAGTTCTTGGCTTGCAGCCAGTGCCCTTGCGGAAAAAACAAATCACCTGGATATCGGCGTGTGCTGGAAACGGCTTCCTTGGAGCTGGTGTTTTCCTCTCCAAAATGGCTCATGCAGCCGCTTCCATTAAAAAAGTTCGAGAGTCTGAACTCGAAGAGAGGGAGAGAAACCTTGAGAAGGAAAGGAAAAGGCAGCGGAAAATCTCTAGGGCAGATCTGAAACGCAAGGTACGAGGGGGAAACTGGCCCCCTTCT
>NW_010297372.1:22845-44108 GCF_000700745.2 Antrostomus carolinensis | reverse complement strand
CCCCCATACCCTTCCTCTCTCCTGGTAGCACTTTACAGGTGTTCATTGCCGTGTGTAATGCTCTCCCCTTCATTTCCCTAATGTCACACTTCTTCCCGTTTCCATCCCATCTTCTCTGAGCCCCACTGTGGACTTAGCCCAGCTGCAGGGAGATAAAATTGCTCCCAGTCACGGCAGTGCACAGCTACCCAGGGAACAGGCACAGGAATCCATGCCATTGCCACCCCAGCATCATCACCTTCCTCCCTTCCTCCCTCCATCCATCCCCCGAAGGGCTGGAGATGCAGCCATGGCTCAGCAGCCAGGCGTCTCCAGTCTCCAGCTCTTGTGAAGAACTTGGTGGAGAGGGAGGTGGCTGCCTTTGCGCTTTGCAGCATGAAGGTGCATTTCTGTCCTCAGGACTGGGGTGTTCCCCCCATTTCCCCAGTCCCCCCATTTTCAGTTCTGGTTCCCACATCACCGGTGCTGCGTGTCAGACCCGTGTGGCGGCGGTGGGCGTTGGGGTTTGGTGTCAGGAGCTGCTCCTGGGCTGGCAGCCATGGTTCTGCCATGGTTCCAGGTGTGTTTGTGTTGTCAGGGCCTGAAGCACAGGGCTGGCCGTTGGGGTTTTTGTGTCTGGCAATCTTGGATTCTGTTAAGGCACATCTATTGGGATATTTCAGGTTTTGGGGAGGTTTCTCCTCATTTATGGTGAAGTATTGTTTTCCTTCTGTGTTAGAAATAAGGAATGATATCTCCAATTGCCTTGGGCGGCGGGGGGAATCACTAGAGATCATTTATTTGCCAGGTCACTCTATAGTTTCCAAGGACACAAATGATGTACCAGAGTGGAGGGAATATTTCAAGCCCTGCAGCTTGTGTTAAGGGTTTGCTGTAGGACTGTATTACACCGGGAGGAGTGCCTGGGTTAATGCCTCCTCATTGCCATGGCTTTTCTCCCATCTGAGGAGTCTGTAGGTTGTGGTTTGCATTAACTCACTCACTGACACCATGTTTTGATCCATTCTTTATGAATTTCCTCTGGAAGGGATAATATCAAGAGACATAATCTGTCCTTTTTTTTAATTTTCCCCTTTTCTGCTCCACATTGCATGTAAACACAAATCTCTCTGTAAAAAGAGAAAGAGCAGAATCCAGCAATGTAACATATGAATTTACAGAGCCTTTTTGGCACATCTCTAGGATTCAGCAGCCATCTGCTCCCTTGGCATATACCTGGGAAATGCTGAATTCATTTCACATTCAGTCTTAGGGTTTTTCATATGCTGACCTACATGACTTAAATAAAAAGACTGAGGCTGTTGGGGACCTTGGGAGATGATCTCCCTGACTTTTCAAAGGCTGGCCTTGCAGAGTTCATGAAGTGGCATTAGAAATCTCTGGATCAAAACAAGAACGCAGTTTCTAAGGGATGCAGTGCCTGGCTGCTGGGGCAGATTGTGATTACTCTCCTAATCCCCTAAATGGGACACTGCAGCATAAGGTAGTTTTGGTGATTACATTTTTGATTGTGGAATTCTCTGCAAAATAACCTTTTAAAACAATTATTTAATGTGTGGATGTCCTTGCTGGACAGTTGTGGGGTTTGGGGGGTTTTTTTTTCATGTTTGCCCAGCACCCATCTCAGTTTCTTCATCACAGGGCGTGTTGATTTTCCTGATTGTCACACATATCCTATCCCATCAGTGTTTTTGATTCAAATGTGCATTCTATGACTTTAATTAAAGCTGGATAGAATTACCCTTGCCCCTGCTGCTGTCTCCTTCCCAGAGCGCTGCGTATCCCTGACTGCAAGTAGCCAGGCTGAGCCCGCATTCGCGCTGTGTGTGATGCACGGTGATGCAGGCTGCTAACCACATTTCCAGAGCTGGGAAACACCAGTAGTCTGTGCTCAGGAATATGGAGAATACCTGCATGATGTTGGCTTCTCTTCCTCGTTAATATTCAGCCGTGGCCCCGGCTCCTGTCGCCCTGTTACTGCGGCTGTACCTTGCTGTTACGTAAACAAGGACTTGGCTGCGCCCTCAAGTTGCCTTCAGACGGTGCGGGCGTGGGTTGGCTCTTCCCTCTGCTTCCTCCTGCAAGGAAGTGTGAGCTGCTCTGTGTGTGTGTGTGTGTTGGGATGTTTACCTGCTCATCCTGTGCCAAATGCATAGTGTAGAGCAGGTGAGATACATGAATCCGTGGACACACGCTCAATAGACACAATATACGCAAAATATCTACATTATATATAATATTTGTGTTTATTCATCAATTTCAGTGAGATATGTAGATCTGAGATACATATTTATATACATATGTCACTTAAATTGCTGAAGAAAAAGAAATTATTCTACTGCAAAATATTTTTGTTTCCTCATAAGTGCCTTCTGATTTTTTATTGACTTCCCTGGAAAACGGGGACTCTGAACAAATTGTATGTGCAGGCCCACGAGAGACAAAATGTAAATGAATATTGTTGGATTGCTCTTTACCCTTAAAACTCTTTCTCCCTATAGG
This sequence comes from Antrostomus carolinensis, assembly GCF_000700745.2. Classification (NCBI taxonomy): domain Eukaryota; kingdom Metazoa; phylum Chordata; class Aves; order Caprimulgiformes; family Caprimulgidae; genus Antrostomus; species Antrostomus carolinensis. The sequence continues at coordinate 41,606 of NW_010297372.1, read as the reverse complement.
GAACCCAGTGCCAGCTTTGGGATTTATTTAAAACCACTGCCTCGCAGTGACCGGGTTTTCAGTACGACACAGATCCATTTTGTTTGTAGGAAGGACAGTGAGAGGGGGAAGATGCCGACGTGAGTGTTGGGAACTGTCCTCTCAAAACCTGGTTTGGATCTTTGCCATATACCCCTACGTGCTGTATGCACCAAGCACTGGTTTGGCCGTGGGATGGAAACTTTTTCTCTGACCCCGGAACATCCTGATTATGCAAAAAAGGATAACGAAGGGCCAGGACTTGAGCTCTGCCAGGATGTTGGGCATCTGTTAGGACTGTCTGTGCTCCTGGTAGCTTTCAGGGGTGCTGCAGGGTGTGGCATCTTTGTGGCTTTGCCTCTTCTCTTGATGATGATTTGCAGTGTGATCATCATCTGTGTTGAGAGCAGCCTTACAAACCATCGCTGTCGCTTCTGTGCTTCTTGGATAGGACCAGAATCTTCTGAAATGTCATGGTGTCTGCCACTTGACGTGACTCTGGACAATACCAGCTCCCTGGTCATCAGCAGAGCTGGGAAAAGGGCCAGCATCAGTGATGTTCGTGCTCAGATGATGCAAAGAGCAGTCCTTAGACATCTGTCGTTCTTCAAAGATCAACAGAATTATTCCACACCCAAAAACTGGAAAAAGGTGTTTGCAAATTGCTGAAGACAAATTTCAAGACCCTTCTCTTCATTCTTTGAGACTGACTTGGTTGGGTTTTAAAACCCATTGACAGGGAAATTTTCACTTTTATACATGCAGTCTTTTCATGCTGAGCTGAAAAACACACATTGATGCAAATATATTTGGATAAACAAAGAAAAACCCCAGCCAAACAGCAAACCCCAATGTTCTGAATAGTTGGATGGATACCTGAATGTATCAAGAGAATTAAGAGCCAGGTACTAACAGAGGAGATGAGCAGCTTTAAAATATGTAGAATTTAGTGAAATTTAGGCATGACTAATTCCTTGACACCTAAATGTGGTGCCCAGCTCTGCTTGCCTCTGTGTCTCTGAGATAGCTGAGTATGGCTCATCCTTTGCAGAGCGAGGAGAGGGGAACGGTGTGATGACTGAGTCAGCAGCAAAGCCAGAACTGCAGCCTTGGAAAGCAGCTTCCCAGCCCCTGGCCCTTGGTAACACACAGTTGCTTTTTCCCCTGTCTAAAATACTTTTCAAAGCACACAGAGCTTCCTGTCTTTGCATGTGACAAGTGATTAAAAGGTTTTAAAAACCCCCAAAAAAACCTGAACCCCAAACCACAGACAGCTGTTACTGAGAATTGATTTTGCTGCCAAATAACACTGATTTTGGAACAGACAAATATGATGAGCTGATGCCTGTTACCCTTATACCATCGGTGACAAGGACAGAGTTTGAGCTCTGTGCTCCACTAGCAGTAAGTGAGTATTTATTCGGTATTTAAAGACACAGTTCTAAAAAAATTATTTAAGGCGAACCTCATGAGTTCAGCAGCCTTTAGCATCCCACAGTATCTGGAATATTCAGCATTGGTGCTCCACTAGCAGTAAGTGAGTATTTATTCAGTATTTAAAGACACAGTTATAAAAAAATTATTTAAAGTTTGATACCATTTTAAAGGCGCACCTCACGAGTTCAGCAGCCTTTAGCATCCTACAGTATCTGGAATATTCAGCATTACTCACTAAAAGAGCTTGGGAAATAATCACATCTCGATTAATTTTGTCCTTCACTTGACACCCTGAGCACTGTCAGAGCTCCCAGGGAGCTGCTGCTGGGCAATATCTGCAGAAGGACAGGGATGGAGGGAGGAATAAAGAGCTGTCAGCAGAACTCAGGTGTGCATGGGGAAGAGGCAGTGTTGAGTAAATGGCTTCCATCATGTAGCTGAAGACAACGGGGACAGAGTTCTCCATTTTCCTTCAGCAACAGAACTTTTTTTCACATTCCCATCTCCTTTTTTGCAAACTTGAGTGTGAGAAAGAAATGTCACGTTACAAAATTAATGTAGAAAATGATGTCACACTTGTCTCAGAACCGGGTGGAAAAGCCCATTTGAAATGCCAGTTGATCTTCAGCTGGCAAAGTGGGTGTTTGTCATCTGGAATGGGGGCTGGTGGCCACAGAGCTGATCCCTCTGGAAAGGGCCAAAGCTTGCATGAGGAAAGGAGGACACGGAGCACCATTAATGCTTTGGAGTGCCAGAAAATGGTATCCCAAGGAGGAAGTCATGTGGAGGTGCAGTTCTTCACTCCTGGTCACTCCTGCTTCGGTTTGGAGATACCAAGCAGCATCTCCCCTGGTGGGAAGATGCCAGGGGGTAGGTGTGGAGTTTGTGTTGGGCTGAAGCACAGAGTCTCTCACTGTTCAGCCTCTGTATATTTGAAGCTGTCGAGGTTGATTGCAGCTTTAACCTCCTGTTTTTTTCTCAGCACTGAATATGTCTTGTCTGTTCAACTTTCTGTCCGTTGCCTTGGCAAACATCTTTGTGATTCACTAGAATTTCTAGATGTTTCAAATGCCTCTTTAGCCACACAGAAAAAATCTTTGGTGTTTCATAAGTGAGTGTTTGTGTAGGTGGTGCCTATTCCTGGTGCCCTTGGAGCATTTACCTTCTGCGTCTCAGACTTCTCTTGCCATTGTGTAGATACCTCTTGGCATGACAACAATACCCTGCTGCTTGCTTCCTTGTGGAATGGGGATTTTTTATATAAGGTTACATTTCATAATGGATAGGTGTTTGCAGTTCAGTTTTCAGGTGTCCTACCAGTGAGTGCACCACTGCTGAGACCTGCAGCTCTGTGGGAGCTCTCCCTGCCTCTAACACGCCTGTCCTCTTCAGCACGTCTTTCTCTGGGCGAGTCAGCGACCAAGTTCCCTGTGGGTTTGATCTAGATGAGGCTCTGAAGTGATGGCTGATCAAGCTCCATTCACCTGTCTGCTGTTATGTTACTCCAGTGCCAAGTGTCAGTGTTCCTCTACTCTGTATTGAGACTTTCTCACCATTTCCTGTGATTAAACTGGGAACAAATGCACGATATTCTGAAGTAAACCCAACCAGGGCTTGTAGGAAAGGCTGATGATCTCCAGTTCCCTTAGTTGTGGTGGGTAAGGAGCGATCCCCACTGTGAGTTTGAACTTGCTCACCTTTATATTGGTTTGTTGTCTAACCATCATTTATATGTGGCTTTTAAATTTAATTTCCTTAGTAATTTTTGAAGGACAAGATTTATTTATTTTACTAAGTCATGTGTAGACAGTATTTCAAAACACAGATCACTAATTTCACTGTGGTTTTGGTATCTTGGGTAAATATGCCTCTTGACAGCTTTAAATTGAATTAATCCATACCTGGAATACTGGAGAAAATATTGTCTTGATGGACAGGGTTGTGGGGTAGGTTGGTAGGTAGGTGTAATGAAATAAAGATAGTGGTGATACCTCCTTCTTGCATATTTAGTCAAGAGAGAATGCTTGGGCTTGGGTCTAGGGCTCGTACAGCAGGCACATTGCACCCACTGGTACTTGTCCTCTCTGGCTGATCAACAAGATGATCTGAATCTTGGATCTTCTCCAAGATTCAAGGTGTGTGGTGAATGAGGGGAATGGAGCTATATTATAATACTTCCACAAAGGCTGTGGTAGTTTTCCCTGTTATTTCCCTCATAATAAGGTGTGGGAGGGGGAACACTTGGGTGAGGGACATCTGACTTGTTGGGGCCTCCAGAGCTGCCACTTGGTCAAAGCTACTTGTAAAGCTCGATGCAGTCTGAATTAATGGTGGTACACTCTGGATTTTATGGTTGGATTGGCTCATAATGGGATTGTTTCCATAAAGGCACAAAAGTGTCTAAAATCCCCAAGTTTTCATCTCTCATTCCATCTATTTCAGTTTAAAGAATTAAACTTGAAAAAGAGCAGCCCAGAGAGAGGAGAAATGGCAGCACCTGCCTACGGTGATTCTACCTGTTCTGGTCTCTCAGACACGTGTGGATTTCTACTTAGCAATAATAATGAGTGATTAAAAAACTTGAGGGAGCATTTACATATTGCAGGGAATTATCCCCAGTAAACTTTCCTGGCTTTTGTTTAACTTCTCATGAAATACCTTGTTCCATCCTTTACCTTGGTGCCACTTTCTGGCCCCACTGGCAGAATTATTACATTATATTTGGGCAGTTTGGGGTTAAATAGTTAAAAAAAGCAACAACAGTGTTTTATGGGAAGTTTGACAAATGGAGGTCAAGAGCTAAAACCTAATGTAGATGTCAGATGTTAAACTGTGAAGTGTCAGGCTTTGAGGAACCTGGCTTCTGTACCATAGTCCCTCAGGCTTTGCCGCTGAGCTCCTGGGGAGAGTTTGGCAGCTGAAGTGGCAGCGGCAGATGAGCACTGAGAGATGATGCTTTAATGGCCACGTTTGGAGCCGTGCCCTGGTGTGTGTGGCTGCACCTTGAGGCAATGCTCCTTTCCTTGGGGTGGTGCCCTCTCCAGCAAAGCCTTGCAGCCCAACTGGAGCACCTTCCTGGGGATCAGGGGTGCGGGAAGCAGCCTGGGCTGCACCTGCCCTCTGACAGAACTGGGTTTTCAGCCTTTTCTTTGCAAACACACACATTTAGTATTGGTTCAAAATGGAAACTGATGTGTTTTTTTAAATATGTATTAGTTGGTCAAGTGTCTATTTGAATTTCTTCCTGTTTAGTCAACATGGTTGTCCTGGTTTTGCTAGGATAGAGTTAATTTTCTTGTTAGTAATTAGAATAGCTGCATTTTATTTTCAGTGTTTCAGTTCAGATGTATTATGAGAATAACATTGATAACAGTACTGGTGTTATTAGTTGCTGCTGGAGCTCAAGGCCACCGTTCTTCTCATAACATGTCTGAACTGAAACAACTAAAATACAGCTATTCTAATTGCTAACAAGAAAATTAACTCTATCCTAGCAAAACCAGGACAGGAGTGAAGGTGGAAAGATGTGTTCAACCTACAGTTTGGGACACTGGCTGATACTTGTGTATGGTGACTTGAAAGCAGTTGGAAAACTACTTGGGTGCTAATGCCTTACAAGTGATTTGCTGTGTAAATTGGAGGTTCATGAGGTGACCAGCAGTCACCCCTCCAAGTCCTGCTCAAATTCACATTAGAAAATACAAGTTTAAGAAGTGATCTTTATTAGTCATGCCGTGTCGTGCTAAAGACACTGTGAAGAAAAGGGCCAAACAAAGCATAGATACCCTATCAGTGATGAAGGGTTTTGATGACCAATGTAACAAAAAACCTTCCCCTTTATTTATTCTTTTTCCATATTAATTTCCTGTCAAGATACAGAGCACATTGCCAAGCAGAGACCTGAACTCGTCTTTTTTGTAGCCATCCCCTGATGTCAGAGAGAGTTGTCAGTTGTAGGTCACCAACCTCAGTCCTGCAGCATTTTTCAGGTGTGATGAAAAAAAACCACCTTTCTTCCCTCTAGGATCTATTCTCGTCCTGGCAAAATGATGTGTGGCTTCCTCAAGCTCCTTTTAATTTTCAAGAAGTGCTTTGCATTTTTGTGAGCTTGTCATCAGCTTTATCCTGACAGAGTATTTTTTTTTGTCCTCAGAATTTCAGCAAAATACTACAGCTGGTAGTAAAAGGGAGTTCCATGCTTTTTATTGACTTGACTCGGCTCACAAAACATCTTTTGTGTTACTTTTTGGGAATGTTGGTGTTAACTGAAGTTTGTGTTGGTTTTGCTGTGGGTTTTGTGGATTTTTTTTAAATAGTTGCTGTTATTGGAGTTGTCCAGGTGTAAGTAGGGGTAGATACTCCCCACTGTTGCACAATTCTGTGTAGTATCTGAACATATAATGCTGAAATCTGCCAAATGTGATGAAGTGAATTTCAGGTGGTTCAGAGTTGGCACTGTGCAAGGTGCTGACACGTTGGCACTGCTCGAGGGTTTTCTCTTGGTAATTGTTTATAAAAATTCCATATATTGTAAACAGATTTAGCCTTTTGCTGATAGTTGTTCAGTGATTGCTTTAAAACCACGCTCCCACTTGTTCCTGTACGAAGATCTTCCACATCGGGATCAATACGGATTAAGTGCTAGGTGCCCTGTTAGAAGCGACTGAATACAAAGCCTGCAATTAAAAAAAAGTCTGTAATTACCATCTATTTGTTGATGCTAATGAAGAATTTAGCATATTAACCTCTTTAAAATATGGCATGGTTATTAGCTGCTTGGGAAAAGAGACAGTTTGAGGGAACTGAGCCTAACTAGGTTTCAGAGTACATACTTGGGAACCCTTTGATGTAAGGTCAGCTTCTCAGCCTCCAGCAAAGCTCCCGCTGTAGCTGGTGGGGATTGTGTTGTGGACTCTGTTCCCTTCCTGATGAAGAGAAAGAAATGGAAAGAGAAAGGGGAAGAGAAGGAAACACTAGCTTTAGAAGTTATCTTATTTGCATGGGCACTGAAAGAGTCCACTGAGACTAATTGTCTACAGAAGAGATGGCTGGACCAGCTCATGGAAAACTTGCAGTGTTTTGTATGTAGAAAATATTAATGTGATGCTGTTATTGGACGTGGCCTGTGGAAGGATGTGGATTTCTTTTCCCTAATAGTTTAGATCTGCGTTCTCTATTTCTCTGTGTAAAATCAAGCTAGTCTTGAGAAGCCATGTTCACCCAAAATGGATGTAGCTTTTATGTCCCCAGGCTAGTAGAAAACGATTTCAGCCTATACAACCATAATTACAAGCCTTTTTAGGCTGTTTTAGGTTTAATAATTTAAGCTAATTTTGAATTATTTACTGTTTCTGGCTTAGGCTATGTCAGGATGTCTGAGAGAGAGAGACGTCACTGCTCAAAACCAGTGAAGCTGACAATGCAGGAGGGAGACTTGAACAGCTAAAAGCTAGTTAGAGCTAGGATTTAATTGGGAGGGACTGGGCCTTGTGGAGCCTTCTTACTCCCCTGCTTCATTTATTTATTTACTTTTATTTATTTTTAAAGGCATCAAAGCAGGAGAGAGGAAGGAAATTACACGCACAGCATTGATAACAGTGTTGGTACTCTGGCAATCAGAGGCAGTGACTGAGATTTCTCACACAGCAGAACGTGAAGCCTGGATCAGCTAAGGCAGAATAATTAATGCTCAGCATAGCTATTTTTCATTTTTCACTGATGAATGTGGCAGTGGACATCAGAGCTGCCTGGGGGAAAGGAACTGCTGCTGTCACCCACGCTTCCAGGCTGGGCAGGCTCACTTCCACTCAGTTCAGTCAGGCAGCATCTAAGTTATCTCTGTTTGAGCCTCTGCACGGGGCCTCCACACATTGAATATTAATTGTGATTAGTCACTGTTGGAAAGAGGTTATTGAAATAAGAACGTTGGTCTGTCTCATTAGAAAACTTACATTCTTGCACTAAATTAAAAAAAACCCCACAAACTTTATGTAACAGCAAAAGGAAAAAAAAATAAGTCATTTTCCAAATGGTGCCTATTTCTTTTTATGTTGCTCATGGGAAGAATTCTGTGCAGATAGATACATTTGGGAAGTATTTTGGTAGTGAGATGACTTTGCAGGAGGAATTCAGTAAAATTTAAAATGGTGATGTAAGCTGACGTGCCGGGCTGCTGTGTGCAAAGCAGGTCGGGCTTTAATGATGAGGGAATCAATTTGCAAAATGCCCTTTGCTGGAGATGAACAAGTGAATTAGATTTAAAAAAAAAAGTTATTTTGACTGGTCAGTGCCAATATATATAGCAGTAAAATTTTCCTGAAGAGATGCATGGAGACTCCATGGCAACCAGATGAGCTGTGTGCTAGATCTGAAGGCTGTGGCTGTGTGTTCTGTGAAGCAGGCAGCCTTCCTTCCCCACCGACACGCTCCCACGCTGTCTGCGCTGCTCGGCCTGATGGCGCTTGCCCAGTGGCAACCTCACCAAATGACCACTGCAGGGGGGTTGTTTTTAGGATGACAAAAAAAATTCTCCCAAGTCCTATTTTATTTCCTTTCCTTGATTATCACAAGGACAAGGCAAAGCCTGCAGCGTTGTCTGAAAGGTAGAGAAACCACTTGGCCACCTCTGTGGTGATAATTTCTGTACTGACTTCTCTTTCCTCAGGTGCAGGACTGGAACAGAACCGTGTCCCTCGAGCACTGCAGGGTGTTAGCCTGGTGAATGAGGAAAAAGCTTTCCCCAAGAAGAGAAGTCACAAATAATTAATAGGCGAGCACGGAGCTAGCTCTGCATTGCAGCATGAGTTCTCCCAGGCTTTAGGAGGCACGTGCTTGGCTGTCTTCCCTGTGTTTCTGAGGAAGCCTGCCCCTCAACCTCTTGGTTTCAGTTCTCCTCCCGGTGCCTGCGGTGTGGCAGTGCTGATGTGACTGCTGATGTCCTCTCCCAGGAGCCAGGGGTAGGACAGTGGAGTTATTTGTAGAGGTGAGGGGCTAGCATGGCTGATGTGGGGCTGGGGGCTCCTGCGTAGCTTCCCCTTACACGAGGAGTTGTCCCTGCAGCATTTCACTGTTGGCACGGTGCTCTGATGGAAACTTTAGCACCTGTTTGCCCTTAACAGTGCGTGGTCACTTTGTTAAAGTGGAGGAGGAGTGAAAGGAAATTCTCCAAGGGCAGCTTAGGAGGAACCAGGGTATTGCTTCAGCTTATGGAGGTGTAGGTAGACAAGGCCAATGAACATCAGTTCTCTGTTTATCTGAGTTTAGCTGTTCTGTGAGTCATCTGGATGGATTTAGCAGTATGTATTCCTTTATTTCGAGCAATAAACCATCATTACAGAATCACAGGATGGTGGGGGTTGGAAGGGACCTCTGAAGATCATCTAGTTCCACCCCTCTGCTAGAGCAGATCACACAGGAACAAGCCCAGGTGGGTTTTGAATGTCTCCAGAGAAGGAGACTCCACAACCTCCCTGGGCAGCCTGTCCCATGCTCTGTTATCCTCACAGTAAAGAAGTATTTCCTTATGTTTAGGTTGAACCTCCTGTTTTCCAGTTTGTGACCATTGCCCCTTGTCACTGGCCACCACTGAGAAGAATCTGGCCCTATCCTCCTGACACCCGTCCTTTAGATATTGATAAGTACTTGTTGAGATCCCAACTCAGCCTCCTCTTCAAGCTCAACAGACCCAGGCTCTCAGCCTTTCCTCATATGGTAGAGCTCCAGTCCCCTCATCATCTAGGTTCTCTCCAGTAGTTCCTTCTTCAGCTGGGGAGTCAAGAATTGCTGGCCATGCTCTTCTTCCTGCATCCCAGGATGACATTGGCCTTCTTGGCCATGAGGGCACGTTGTTGGCTCATCGTGAGCCTGTTGCCCAACAGAAGTCCCAGGTCCTTTTCCCCAGAGCTGCTCCCCAGCCTGTACTGATCCATGGGCTCGTTCTTCCCCAGCTGCAGCACTTTATACTTGCCCTTACTGAATGTTTTTATTTGGAATATTATTTTGTTGTCTCTACATAGCTGTGGTAACAATCATTGGTCCAGAAGCCCAAAACACAGTAAGTTGTATTTGATCCTTTTTTAGTGTAGCTGGTCAAACCAACTTTAATATTGAAAGGTAGTGTTAATGGAAACAGGAGGTTTGAGAGGAACCAACCTCCTCTGGAAAGGGTGCTTGAGGTGGACAAGGATTATTTAGAGGTAGGGAACTGTAATTAAAGGTTATAAAACAACGCTTGGTTTTATAACAGTATAGAGTATAATCTTGACTCGTTGAAATCCCTGAAAGATTTGCTAATGATTTCAAGAGATTTAGGATATTTTTTTTTCCCAGAAGATTTCAAACAGGAGATAAATAATCTCATATTACATAACCATCTAATGCTTTATATTTTCCCGTGTAATCTGTGACCATTTGTTCAGTTCCTGTAATACAGCTCTGTGGTAGGAAGAGAGATTATTTATGGTGGGAAATAATGTTAAGAAAATATACCTCGAGGACCAGAATGTTCTTGAGATGAACCTGATGTTCTGTGGCGTGTCCTGTTCAAATCACCATGTTGTTGGCGTGAGGAGAGCTTTGGTGTTCTAAAACTGTTTACAAACTTAATAGGGTTATACAGGTAATGATTAAAATAATGGGAGAAGCAGAAAGAGCCTGAAAATCACAAATGGGATTGGAGAGGAATATGCAAAGGCAGAGGGACAAAGTGAAGGCAGCTTTTCCCAGCACCAGGAACTTGAGGTGTTTATATGCCATCCACGTGATGCCTTTTGGAGAACGAGCACTTCTAACCCATTTGAACATGAATTCTAAATGTTCTTCTCTGCTTTTACTTGTGAAAATAACTTGCAGTAGTTGAGGTCCTTCATCTCAGTGGTCCTTTTAAGTTTGCTTAGGTAACTCTCTTAATCCAGGATGGACTATCTGAAATATGGTTTGCTGCCTATTTTACCTCCTAGTCTCCTGTTTCTTCATGGTGGTGTATATGCAGCTCGGAGTAATGTGGTCCCTGCAATGGCAAGGTGCTTGTTCTGGTTGGACATGAGCTCCTGTGATGGTCACACTTCACACAGAGAGATGCATGGGATATACATATTTTAGTTCATTTTGCTGTGTGTAAATAGCCTTTGTTTTATGCAGGGAGTATTTATGTAGAAACCATCCTGCAGTGGCCACGCACAAGAGTTATTCTAACACACACACACACACACACATATATATATATAAATATTTCAATTAATTTTAAAATAATATCTTTAGTCCTTTTTTTTAATGTAGGTGAAAGTTCAAAGGAGCCATGGAGTTGTTGAAGTGTCCAGCTGAGGGATATTGGGAAAGTATCTTGAGTCGTTTCAAAAAAAGCAATTAAGAACTTGTGCCCAAGTTCCTGCCCCAGTGGGATGACATTAAATATGTAGGTCAGGGTGTTATGTAGCCTTTACACGAGCAGAATTTCTAGTAGGTAGAGTGAAAGCTTGACTTTGCAGAGGTTTGGAGAAAGTTGCTAAGTGTTCATTGTTATGAAAGGTGAAATATTGGTCCTCATAATTGAAATTAATTGCATAGTCCTGTAAAATGGGAGCCGTGGCTGTTTTCAGTCAGGGGAAAGGAGTTTTGGGTTTCTATTTGCAACGTTCTTACTCCAAGCCTAAGAAAGAAACACTCTCCAAATACTTAAGAATTGGTTATTCAGTGGCAGGCCAACAGACTTCCAATTTTAAAGTATTTTTCTACCTTTACTTTCTTGCGTTTTCTCCTGTTCTTCCACATCAAATCCTTTACCTGAGAAAATGGAAGGTTTCCCCACGCTGTACTAAAACCGGCGTGTTCTCCCTGGTGTGACGCACGTCACTTTGTGTTGTGCCGTGTAGCTCGTGGAGGGAGCTTAACAAAAAAAGGAGGGATGTTCTCTGGTTTGAAACGAGCTTTTAAAAATAGTACATTTAATGTGATGTGGAGGGGAGGTGTGTCCTCTGTCTGGGGAGGACCTGGGGTCTGGGCCTCAGGCTGAGGTCTGAACCTGGCTGAAGTTTGCCTTCTGTGTATGTAAAATGGAAATAATTGTGCTTATTCTGCTTTGCAGAACTATTAATATTAAGGCAAGTATTATGATTATGTTAGAATGTTTATAAATATTTATTAACTTCTATGAGACAGTTTGCTTAGGAAAAATAGCTTCTTTACTAGAAATCTGGCAAACGAGTACTTGTCAGGATTCATAGAAATGTTCACATCTACTGTTTCACTTTATCAGTGTTGATAGAAATTATTTCACTACTGATTTATAGTCATTTATATCTCAAATATAGAACATATTTTGCTTTTTTTTCCTGAAAGATTATCTGGATTGAGTTCCTGAAGGTACAAGTCTTATGAGAAGGAATAAGTTCGGTGCAGTATTCTACAAAATAGTGAGTTGTTTTAAGTGAGATGAGAAAGTTGAAGTTGGTAAGTTGGTTCTGCTTCTCTTTTTTTTTTTTTTTTTTTAATGTTTAATTTATTGTATTATCAGGTAGCAGGGAACATTGTAAAGCAAAACACCAATTTATTTATGTAGCCAGTATAGTACAGGCTAAGGACCAGTTGAACAATGTTGTTGCTGAGCTCTTAAATAAAGGAGTCTGTGGGACTTCGCTGCTCCCCCCTGACTGCGTGCAGAAATGAAATGCTGCTCTTGGAAAGGAGGGGTGACAGAAGGCAGGTCCAGGGGGTCAAGGGGAATCTGTTTGTGACCCTGCCTGTGGACAGTGCACTTCCCTCTTTGGGAAATTGGAAATTTCCCTCTGGAAATTGGAAATCAGTTTTCCATTGCACGGAATTGACATGTTCTGTGTCTCTGTCCCATCTGGTGTTCTAAAGATGCTGTTGGAGAGCAAAGCTGGAAGGGCAGTGTTGAGAGAAGGTGTTGGAGAGGGGACTGATTTCTCACTGTAGTTCTTTGTATGTTTGATTTCCTTTGTATATTTGATTTTTTTCTTTTTTTGTTTCATTTTAATTGACATAAAATAGAGTTTACTAGCATCTAATTTTGGTTCTGTTTTATTTGATGAAACTATAGCCCAGCCATGACCCCTCAAGGACTGCACTGTGAAGGTAGCACAGATTGGTTTTTACATTTATTTTAAGATCTGCAACCTCACTTTGACCAAATGTAATGCCAGTAAATCTGGAGGACAGAAATGTTGACTAAAAAGTCAAGTTCAGTTTTGAAGGAGCTTCACTGGGAGTAACTTGCTTTATGTGTGTCCAAGATCAGAACTGCACTTTGGTTCAGTTATTCCCCTCTCCAACAAGTACTTTGAATCCTCATGTCTGCTCGTGTTTAGGGGTGAATCAAGCCAAACAAGGACAGCAATCAGCAATTCACGTGAGGAGTTACCAGTGGGGAAATGAACAAAACAAAACCCTAAACGTAGGCTGCAAAGAATTAACTGTTCCAGTTAATTAAGTCTGATTAGGTACACCTCTGGCAAATCTCAAAAATAATATATTCAGCTATTAATGAGTTTGTTTCAAATAAGTGAGTGACTTTCTCTCCATGGGGACAGCCCAGTCCCCCTTAAATCTACAGGAAATGTTTATGTACAAGCTTAAAGTTTTAGCCTTTTCTATAGAAAGAGTTTAACAGTGTTTACTACAGTAAAACAGAAGATGCATCATGTGGAAATCTCTTCTGTATATTGTGTGTGTATGTATATGTATGAGGCATGCTAGATTTTATATGGATATATGTAATACATATTCCTTCAACAACCTGATTTTACATGAAAATATGGCAGTTTTGTCTTTGAAAGTTGCATAAAATGAGTAAGAAGTCAAACAGCAGTGAGTCCTTCAGAAGCAGGCAGGAGAAAGGTGGGCACAGCATTTTCAGGGGGAAGGTGGTGGGGTGGGACAGGGCTCTGTAGAGGGGCTGATCTTCCTTCTGTATTTCCATAAGGAGGACTTAAGAGACAGGGATTTTCAGGGAGTCCTCAGTGATCTCCTGCTGATGTATTCAAAAGGGAAGAGAGGATGATTATCTTGGAGAAGAGGATTGAGGCCTTACTTGGGTATTGTGAATGAGAGAGCTTCACCACATCCTACAGGATGGCTTGAGGCAGGTTTAGTATCTGTCTCTGGTAAGGAACAAAAATTGGAGCTAATCAAGGGCCAAATATTTGATTCAGCTTTTGACTGAAGTGCCTAAGACAGTAGGTACCAGTTAGGGCTTACTGCCACAGGAGGGTGTAAAAACATCAAGTCCACAGAAAAAGTTAACTTTTGTTGCAAATGAAAACAAAAAGCTGTTTGGGGCACGAGGAGTGATAACGAATTTGATGATTTGTTGGCATGGGTGGCTCTGAGCTGCATTCCTAACCTTTTACCCTGAGATTCATGTTTGGGTGCAGGGAAAGCTTTGCTGCAGCCCTCCTCTGAGATCACCGCTTCTGAAAAGATCCCACAGAGTTAATCCAAGTGGATCTAATTGCCTCTCTGTGTTGGCCAAGGACTGTGAATACATTTCAGGCTGTGGCTTTCCATCATTCCCTGCATGTGCCATGTTTAAGCTGAAGAGCATATTGTGCATTTTTAAAATTTAGCTAATAGCTGTGATTTTATAAGGCAACTACTTTTCCCTATATATCAGCAAATACAAATATTGCTGTGCATTAAAAGTTCTTCCTTCGATCTGCAAAACAAGGGTGGCAAAGGTACAAGTCCACAAGAACAACGTGGTTCTGTGTTTGAGTAGCAATCAATCAGGTATTAATTTTGTAATTCATGGTCATGCCTCGATTCCAGCCCATACAGTCCTCCAGGTTTTCTTGTCCTGGCTTGAGAAAATGCTGGCAGCCAGTTAACTAGATGAAGACCAGCTGATAAAATTATATTGAGTACTTCTGCTGGTTGGACCCAGACTTGTAGTGTTAGTCATGAGTTCTGCTAGTTCTGTGATTAGTCAGCAATCCTTGTGATATTCCCTATGTGTTACTCGGAGCCTGGTGTTAACACCTAAGTTCTGTTTCCAGTGAGCATTTCTCGTTGGGAAGTGGAAGATTGAAGCAGGGCTGGGAAAGAAAAGAAATACTGCCTGGGATTTTTAATGAGAAAAGTATGTGTGTGCTATGTAAACTGCTGTGCCTGGGAGGGGTTCTCTGTTTAATAGACCATGAAAATTGGTTTGGTTTGGTTTGTGTCATGCCTCTCATCCAAAAGCTCCCATAATTTTACAGGTGCTGAGAAAGTGTGATAGTATCTCTGCAAAATAAATATGTACCACACTCTTTGGTGGTGGACCAAAGCAAAAGGAGATGAGAGCACATGGTGGCTGCACCGTGGGTGCTATGTCTGGTGTTCTCCACCCAGGGTAATGCCCTCACAAACACACTTTCACTGCACAACATGCTTTGCATTTTCCAAACAGGAAAATAGATTGTTCCATCCTAATAGAAAAGCAGCTTTGCCAGCAGCTTGCCTATTGATCATGTGATAATCTGTAGAAGGGAAATGGACTTTAAAAAACATTACCTCAGAGTCTGTGTGAGACATTTTCCCCCCTCTGTGAATAGGTATGAAAACAAGCATGAAATAAACTGGTATATTTTGAATTACAGGAAAGCAAAATACTAATAGTTTAGTTAATATTGGATTTCTATGCCTTATATATTTAAATGCTGTGGATACTGGAATAAAAAGGTTAGCATCTGCACTGATGTGTGAAGGGTATGTCAGGCAACATGCTGTATGTTTGCATTTAAACTGTCCACACTTTGATTTTGCTTTTGTTTCTAGTTTGTTTTTTCCTTCCATGTGTTTAATCTGTGGAATGCTGGAGGCTCAGGTGGCATGTGTGTGGAGGAAGGTCCCTGTAAATTTACCAGGGAGCCATAAATATTTCAGAATAGCAGAGATTGTTTAAAAAAAAAAGGTATATATTCTATACTTGTTAGTTTTAAACTTTCCTATCCATGAAACAGTACTTGAGTACTGCAGGATCTGCAGCTGTGGTGATGAAAAACCAGGTTATATCCGTTGACTCATTCCCATAGGGATACAAAAACATATGGAACCACTTGGATTAAGAGCTTTTTGTTGCTGTCCAGAGAGGATGGTTATGCTTAATGTGTTGAATGATTCGCCATCCAAAGCATAGCAAAATGATTCCTCCTCTTCAAAATAGCTCAGAATAGATGTTTGCAATTGATTGGACTCAAATTATTTAAGCTGAAAAGGGTTTGGTGGTGGGTCCTCTGCAGGAGACGACTGTCTCCTTAGAAAGGCTGCTTGGATTTCAGGAGTTAGTTATTGTGGCCCGTGTGATGGACACACAGTAGGCGCCAGCAGAAAGAAAAGGCTGAGTTTTTGGGAAATAATGATGATGTCAGTGTCACTACTGTAAAACGTGAAGGAGACATCAAAGATATAAAGGCCTAAACCATCAGAGTTCGTAATTTACATGAGCTCAAGATCTGACCCCAAATAATTGCCGGGAACAAATGAGCCATATTATACTTGATCTTCCCGTAGAAGAATCCTGAAGAGTGAAAGACTTGGCATTTAGGAAACATTTTAAACTTCGGGAAATCTAGAAATATATAGGTGCCAGTACAGTCTCTTTTTTTTTAATTACTACATTTAAGTGTAAAAACATAATAGGAAATACCTCTTTGAGGAAAGAGTTCACAATTAATAAATTTGAGGATTTATGTCACTAGTAATACATAGTTTGTGATTTATCTCAATACTTGGGACAATCTCTCTCTTCATTTTCCCTTTATGTCCTTTATTGTGTGGCACTGAATGTTTTTCCAGGACCTTCTGAGTGGTTATTTTAGCTACTGTGCTGAGTTAAGAGTGTAACCAGAACCTCTCCTGATGAACCAAGCTTTAATAGTAATGACAAAAAAAGGATGAAGAAGCGTTTTTTGGAGCAGCAGAGCAATTTTGCTGTTGTTGGTGTGTACCTGGGAGTGCGTGACTGTCCCTAGTCCTGCTGCTTCTTACGGGATCCAGGCTTTGCTGTTCCTGGACTGATGAACAGTACCCTGTAAAATGAAGTCTCCATCTGCAGATCAGATTCCAGCTTTGATTTCTCTGCTTCTCACTTAAAAGTCTTGGAGGTCTTCATTGAGGTTTGGCACGTGGCAGCAAGCGGCTGGTTTGGTATTGCCTTGTTTTTCTCCATGGCCAGTAGAAGGAAAGGCAAAGTACTGAGCATTGACTCCATTTACTGCCAGAACCTTCAGAAAGGGAAACTGGTGACAGGAGAAATAATTGGCAGAGGAAGTTCTTGTTGGTGATGACCTTCTAATCACTGTGTGCTTATTTTTATTCTGGTGACATTGCGAAGCACAGTGTGTGCATAAGTGTGATCAAAGTGTGATGTTACGTGTGCAAAAGCATTTATAAGTTCTTGTTGGTGATGACCTTCTAATCACTGGGTGCTTATTTTTATTCTTGGTGACGTTGCGAAGCACAGTGTGTGCATAAGTATGATCACAGTGTGATGTTAGGTGTGCAAAAGCATTTATTTCAATGTTATTTTGTCTCTAATATTCACCTTTTGGACTGTCAGGCTTCTTAGTTTCTCATTCAGTGTTTCACATGGTCTCAGTCTGTTTATCTTGGAGGTTTGTTTTCAGTTTTTAATTTACAGGACTTCCCGAGGGTTTTCCATCTGTATTTTCATCCCTTGACTAGGTTCAATAACTGCAAGTAAACCAGACCCTTACAGGAATTGCAAATACATGCAGGTGTTTGCTGACCAAAGGAGGTTGTAGGTGTTTTGGCTGAAGTTGTCTCGTGCTGTCATTTAAACCAGAGAAAAATATTGGTAAAACACCTGATGCTGTTCAGGGCGAGGGTTGTGTAACACACTTCTGTTCAGCAGAAATAAATGTGAGGGTGTTCTGGTCAAGTTGAAAAACGAATCCCTGTCCTCAGCTGTATTGAATATTATCTACAGCTGTATCTCTTGTAAATGTCATGACTAGGAGGACTGTTTAAGGAAGTATGAGATGTAAGAAGGAGGCTGCTGCAGTTGTACTTGGCAATGGCTGATGGCACGAAACGTGGAGGTGCGTTTTGCTGCGCGTAGCGGTGAAGCTCCTGCAACTGCAGTTCCCAGGAGCCTGCTGAGGGCTCTGTCTGTGGTTCTGTCTTGCTGAAGAGCTGAGCATGGTGACTGCTGCAGGCTTGGAAGGAGTTCACCTGATGAAACCAGGCTGGTTCCCAAAGCCTGGAGCACGATTTGAAACGGAGAAGGCAGCTGATAGTGGTCTTCACACGGTTCCGTGTTTTTTGCAGATACTAGTTGATGGTCTTCACCAAGGATTTTGAGCTCGCTGGTCTGTGTTTTTATGAACTCTGATCACTTTGTGTT
Organism: Antrostomus carolinensis; assembly: GCF_000700745.2. Taxonomy (NCBI): domain Eukaryota; kingdom Metazoa; phylum Chordata; class Aves; order Caprimulgiformes; family Caprimulgidae; genus Antrostomus; species Antrostomus carolinensis. The sequence continues at coordinate 23,788 of NW_010297372.1, read as the reverse complement.
ATTTGGGTGGTACAGAAGTTGCCAGGAGGAAATTCCCCACAGGGATGGAATGCTCCCCCAAACAGCAGCTGATGAAAGTGTCAGGAAGAGCCACCGCATGGGGTAAGAAGGACGCCAGGAGAGAAAGGGCTGTTCTGAAATGGTGGTGGAGCAGAGCGGTCGTGTGGCAGCTCTCAGCAAATGAGCTGGTCCAGTCCCTTGCTTGGTCTCAGTAGTACCCCAGTGCTGTGATTTGTTCTGCGTTTTCTCAGTGTCAGGCAGAATTCAGTGTGCAAAACCTCCAACTTCACAGTTTATTGGCCATGAACAAAAGACATTGGACACGTGGGTCACCAGGATTTGTCTTAGGAAGGCAGAGGAGTGGGAAGGTTTCTGACAGAAGCACAGAATTACCAGAATGTTTCTCTTAAAAAAATAAAGGAAATCCCAATATGGTTAATGCTGCTGCTTCACAAGGCTGACTTTGGGGAAAACCTGCCAAGAGGAGTGAACCAGTTCACACGTAACCACGAGCACCGTGCCAAACCGAAACACTCCACGTGGAGCGCGGCGCCGTTCTGCTCCACAGAGCCAGGGGGGTTGTGGGGCTAAAGGTGGGTCTCTGGGCTGCTGAGTTCTCCTGTTTCTCCTGTAGTATCAACATCTTGGGGGTCAAGAGGGATCCCATCTCAGCTGCTCGCTGTCCATGCATCGCCACTGAAGCAGAGCACACGAGATACTCTGCTCTTTCTTACCAGGCACGTCCAAGTGTTTCTGAAGGTTTTTCTCATTGAGGGAGTAACTAAGGCTCGGAGTCAGTGCTGTGCAAAGGCCTGCTGGGGAGTAAAGGAGATATTAAAGCGTAGGAAAACAAGTGGATTCAGTTTATTACCTCCAGAAGGTTCTTTAAAAAAAGCAAGTTCTGCTCTCCTGTGAAGAGACACGAGGTCCTGGGCTTCAGAGC